>NW_021194316.1:0-2575 GCF_002162155.2 Triticum dicoccoides
GATTTGGGTTCGAGCTTATCAGGTTGAAGCTTCTTCACATAAGCATCGCAGCCCCAAACTTTAAGAAATGACAGCTTGGGTTTCTTGCCAAACCACAGTTCATAAGGTGTCGTCTTAACGGATTTAGATGGTGCCCTATTTAACGTGAATGCAACCATCTCTAAATCATAACCCCAGAATGATAGCGGTAAATCATTGAGAGACATCGTAGATCACACCATATCTAATAAAGTGTTGTTACAATGTTCGAACACACCATTACGTTGTGGTGTTCCAGGTGGCGTGAGTTGCGAAACAATTCCGCATTGTTTCAAATGAAGTCCAAACTCATAGCTCAAATATTCACCTCCACGATCAGATCACAGAAAATTGATTTTCTTGTTACGATGATTTCCCACTTCACTCTGAAATTCTTTGAACTTTTCAAATGTTTCTGACTTATGTTTCATTAAGTAGATATACCCATATCTGCTCAAATCATCTGTGAAGGTGAGGAAATAACGATATCCGCCGCAAGCTTAAATGTTCATTGGACCACATACATCAGTATGTATATTTCCAATAACTCTGTTGCTCGCTCCATTGTTCCGGAGAACGGAGTTTTAGTCATCTTACCCATGAGGCATGGTTCGCAAGTACCAAGTGATTCGTAATCAAGTGATTCCAGAAGTCCATCAGAATGGAGTTTCTTCATGCGCTTTACACCAATATGACCTAAATGGCAGTGCCACAAATAAGTTGCACTATCATTATCAACTCTGCATCTTTTGTCTTCAATACTTTGAACATGTGTATCACTACTATCAAGATTTAGTAAAAATAGACCACTCATCAAGGGTGCATGACCATAAAAGATATTACTCATATAAATAGAACAACCATTATTCTCTGATTTAAATGAATAACCGTCTCGCATCAAACAAGATCTAGATATAATGTTCATGCTCAATGCTGGCACCAAATAACAATTATTTAGGTCTAAAACTAATCCAGAAGGTAGATGTAGAGGTAGTGTGCCGATGGCGATCCCATCGACATTGGAACCATTTCCCACACGCATTGTCACCTCGTCCTTAGACAATCTTCGCTTAATCCGTAGCCCCTGTTTCGAGTTGCAAATGTTAGCAACTGAACCAGTATCAAATACCCAGGCACTACTGCGAGCATTAGTAAGGCACACATCAATAACATGTATATCAAATACTTGGGGCAGTTCCGCTTCCAGTGACCAGTTCCTTTGCAGTAGAAGCACTCAGTGTCAGGTTTAGGTCCAGAGTTGGGTTTCTTCACTTGAGCAGCAACTGGCTTGCTGTTCTTCTTGAAGTTCCCCTTCTTCCCTTTACCCTTTTTCTTGAAACTGGTGGTCTTGTTGACCATCAAAACTTGATGCTCCTTCTTGATTTCTACCTCCGCAACCTTTAGCATTGCGAAGAGCTCAGGAATCGTCTTATCTATCCCTTGCATATTATAGTTCATCACGAAGCTCTTGTAGCTTGGTGGCAGTGATTGAAGAACTCTATCAATGACACTATCATCAGGAAGATTAACTCCTAGCTGAGTCAAGTGGTTGTGGTACCCAGACTTTCTGAGTATATGTTCACTGACAGAACTATTCTCCTCCATTTTGCAGCTGTAGAACTTATTGGAGACTTCATATCTCTCAATCCGGGCATTTGCCTGAAATATTAACTTCAACTCCTGGAACATCTCATATGCTCCATGATGTTCAAAACATCGTTGAAGTCCCGGTTCTAAGCCGTAAAGCATGGCACACTGAACTATCGAGTAGTCATCAGCTTTGCTCTGCCAGGTGTTCACAACATCTGGCGTTGCTCCTGCAGCAGGTTTTTCACCTAGCGGTGCCTCTAGGACGTAATTCTTCTGTGCATGAATGAGGATAATCCTCAAGTTAAGGACCCAGTCCGTGTAGTTGCTACCATCATCTTTCAACTTATCTTTCTCTAGGAACGCATTAAAATTCAACGGAAAAACAGCACAGGCCATCTATCTACAACAACATAGACATGCAAAATACTATCATGTACTAAGTTCATGATAAATTAAAGTTCAATTAATCAAATTACTTAAGAACTCCCACTTAGATATACATCTCTCTAATCTTCTAAGTGATCACGTGATCTAAACCATGTCCGATCATCACGTGAGATGGAGTAGCTTTCAATGGTGAACATCACTATGTTGATCATATCTACAATATGATTCACACTCGACCTTTCGGTCTCAGTGTTCCAAGGCCATATCTGCATATGCTAGGCTCGTCAAGTTTAACCTGAGTATTTTGCATGTGTTAAACTGGCTTGCACCCGTTGTATGTGAACGTAGAGCTTATCACACCCGATCATCACGTAGTGTCTCGGCACGACGAACTGTACCAACGGTGCATACTTAGGGAGAACACTTATACCTTGAAATTTAGTGAGAGATCATCTTATAATGCTACCGCCGAACTAAGCAAAATAAGATGCATAAAGGATAAACATCACATGCAATCAATATAAGTGATATGATATGGCCATCATCATCTTGTGCCTTTGATCTCCATCTCCAAAGCACC
>NW_021194317.1:0-1302 GCF_002162155.2 Triticum dicoccoides
CCCCTCTCCTCCCCCTCGTTCCCCCACCGTAGCCTCCTCCCCACCACGGCCGAACCTCCGCCGTCGCCGAGCTCGCCGTCGACGCACTCCGGTGACCATTTGGTCACCCCGGCGAGTCCAACGAGTTCGCAAGACCCCGTAGAGCATCCCTAGCGCCTCGCTTCGCTCGACTTCAAGCTCCAACCCTGTTCCCGTGCACGACCGAACCCTGGCGGCCGCAGCCGAGCTCGCCGCCGTCGACTCCGGCCACCCCGACCCCAACGGACTCCGCCAAGAGCTGCGGTTTGTCCTCAGCTCCACTCCGGTGGTCTCCGCGGCCCCTTTGGTGGCCGAAATGGCCAAAACCACTCCCGCCGCCGCGTCTGGCTCGCCGGCGGCTAAACGCCGGCGTCGCTGGTTTTGACTTTGACCCCGGGTGGGCCCTGGTTGACTCCCCTGAGTCAATGACAGGTGGGGCCCAGCCCTGCTAATTATACAGGATTAGTTTTAATTAAATCTTAATTAAAATAATCACCCTGACATGCGGGACCCACTGTCAGGTTTGACCCAGACCTGTTCAGTTGACCACTGACGTCACACTGACGTCAGGCTGACGCAGTAATTGATTTTCTGGATTTAAATTAAATCAGGAAATTCCAGAATATTATTTAAACTTCAAAAATCCATAACTTTTATTCTGTAACTCCAAATTGGACAAAATATATATGAAAAATGATCAGAAAAATCCAATCTATCCATCTGTACTATTTTCATGCATGATCAAACAAGTTAAATTGATGTTTTAAGCAGAACAAGGAAAAGCACTTTAAAAGGCCATGTTTGGAGTTTGAAATTTGAATCTTTGATTCAAATTGGTTCAAACCCTTCTGGTTTTAGTTGCATTAGCCCAACACACTCATATTGCCATGTTTCATGCATGCATCATATTGTTGCACATTGTTTGGTGACGCTTGTGTATCGATGTCCTTTGCGACAGGTTCTGCCTCCGAGGAGTACCGTGATTACCCTAACGAAGAACCATATCAGTGCATCGAACCATCAGGCAAGCAACCAACCATTTGATCATATCGATACAATCCCATGTTCTCGCTCCTGCTCTCTTTTACTGCATTAAGACAACGCGATTCAAACTGCTGTGTGCTACGGTAGTTGAACCCATTTCCTCTGCATGACCTGTCATTGCCACAGTAACTAGATGAAACCCACTAGCATGTGTAGGAGTTGATTGAGCCATATGTATGTGTTGTTCCTACCTTGCTATGCCTGCTATGCTTAGAGTCGTGTCAGGTCTGGTTCATCTGG
>NW_021194318.1:0-1671 GCF_002162155.2 Triticum dicoccoides
TGCAATGAAAAAAAAGATGAAAAACTATCTAATTACCCAAGCAAAATAAAGAATGAATAGAATTAGAGTTCAAGCTAAATCTAATTTACAGAGATAATCCACTATATTTATAAAGCTTTTTCAGATGTAAGAAAAGGCACTGATACATGTTGCTTGATTGTACATTCGTGGTAGCTTGATTTTACAATTAACCTAGCTTGCTTTTACACTCGATAACACATGTAAACCTAACATAAGCTCACTGTAAAAACCAATAAGTAGGTGATCTACATGAAACCTATTCTTACATGGGAAGAAAGAGCTAGAAACCAAAAGTAAAACTAGGAGCATCTAACTGTAAATCTAGCAGATAGATTTACAGATCAAAACCGGCCCTACTTACATGGGAAAGGAGTAACTGTTACAAGCAGCCTCTAGATGAAAAACTAACTAATTAGACAAGTAAATCTGGAAGCAAATCTCAAAAGTATCCCTTCAGCCGTTTACCCAGCCCCAAATCTACCCCAGTTCCTCTACCGTTGGCTGTCTGTTATTCTTCTTTGAGGTACAGATTCTTCCCAATTCCTCTCTCTTTCTCACATCTAAATTTCAGATCTGGCATTTGTTTTGTTTTGGATTGTTAATTTCTCTAAATAGGACAGAATCTAATAGTCGATTGTGTTCAATTTGTACAGAATAATCATGGCCAAACAGAAAAGAAAGTCTGTAACAATGCATTCCTTTTTTGAGAAGAAAGCAAGAGTTGATGCTTCTGTACAAAATAATTTGGGGGCCAACCCTCACTTGGTGGATGAACAAGAACCAGTAGTAGTAGTAGAAGAAATTGCAACGTCAACACCGCCTCAGGTTCAGAGAGAGGGAGGGAATGATGATGCTTCTGTTCTGATAGTAGAAAGGGATCCAGGTTTGCGACGCCAAATTTGGGATTATCCTACTAATGCTCAAGAACAAGCTCGTAATGCATATATGTAGCATGGAGCATATCAGATTGAAATGGATGAGTACCCTCTTGATGATTCAGTAGTCCATCAACGCAAGTTTCAGTATCATTGGTTTAAATGCTTCCCTTGGTTAGAATATTCACCATGGAAAGATGCAGTCTATTGTTTTCCTACAAGGATTTAGAAAATGGAAGCGAGTTAATGATCGAAACAAATGTGCATTCTTGACTCACATGGGAAAGGATAGTAAATCTGCTCATAGTTTTGCTGTCAAATGTTATGATAATTTGAAGAATAAGCAATGCCATATGGACCAATTAGTGGTGAAGCAAACAGAAGAGGACATCAAGAGGAATAGGCTTCATCTTAGAGTAACAATCGATGCACTACGGTGGTTAGCATTCCAAGCTTGCCCCTTCCGTGGACATGATGAAAGTCTTGATTCAAGGAACCAAGGTAATTTCCTTGAAATGGTCAAATTGGTAGCTTTTGATGATGAGGAAATTGGTGCGGTTGTATTGGGTAATGCGCCAGGGAATGCTAAGTATACCTCACCTACAATTCAAAAAGAACTTCTGCATATGATTGCTTTTAATGTGCAAAAAGAAATTCGTAAAGAAATTGGGGATGCTAAGTTCTGCTTGCTTGTAGATGAGTCAAGAGATGAATCCAAAAGAGAGCAAATGGCAGTGGTTATTCGTTTTGTGGACAAACCTGTTTCACTCATGAA
>NW_021194319.1:0-1986 GCF_002162155.2 Triticum dicoccoides
GATCGCACCCTGGTGCTCAGTGGGGTGGAGACGCGTCGAAAGGCGGCCTCTCAGAACCATCTCCTGTGGAGGGCCTCTCGAGGCAGTACCCCTGCTAGAAGCGGCAGACATCTCCGGGCCAACCCCGGCCTCACTATGGCTAGGGTCAGTGGAGGACGGGGCACCCAGATTCCCGCGCTCGCTTCCTTTCTGAAAACGTTGTTGTTGAAGAACCATATGGTCTATGTGATGTCATGAGATAATTGGTGTCGATATGCTCATTGATGTAGTTTGATGATCACAGATCCGATCGCTTTCTGTTTATTTTTTCTCATCTACATATAGTTTTGATCTTATATAACTTTGCTATTTGCCGGCGTGTTTTTTCTACCGATGTGTTGGTGTTGGCTTTCTACATTCAAACTATGCAAAGACCGGATATGTGTTTATTGTGTTTGTATTCTTTTGATGCTTGATTTTCAATCAACAAAAATCTGAAAAGGGACAGCGGATCTGCGGCCCTGCACCATCAGCTCGGACAGCAGCGCCACAGAAATGGCTGCGCTGGCTAATCCCGCCATGTCCTGTGCATTATATATCCAAAAATGCCCTCTGCAACCGAATTGTTTTCTGTTTCAAGCTGGGCAGGGGAAGATGCCGACGGAAAGGTGATGCCTATTTTTACGAAAAAGGGTTTTTTTCTGCTTTGTATTCCAAAGCAACAGGTGATGCCCATTTTTACAAGAGATCCAATGCAAGCATAGATTTTTTTTTTGCGATGGTAAAAGAGTTTTATTCCATAAACATAGGGTTACAATCAAGTGGCAAAAGCTCCTCCACACACGGAGGTCCCCGCCCAAGCCATACAGCAGTTGTACTCTCTGTACGGCTCTACGTAGCTAAACGATCTGCTACCCTATTTTGCTCTCTTTTAATTTTCGAAGGAATAAACTCTCTTTCACCCATAAGATAACGAATCTCTGCAACTAAGTGACCATAAGCCGAGCGGGAAAGGCTGTCCCCTGTCAAAGCTGACAAGGCCTGAGAGGAGTCGGACTGGATGATGATGGGAAGATAACAATGCTGCATTGATATTGCCATTCCTTGCATTATTGCATGTAGCTCCGCCTCCAGCGCATCATTGCAGTTGAAGATACATCGATAAGCAGCAAAAATTACCGTACCATCGTGTCTTCTTAGTATCATGCCCGCTGCTGCAGACCCATCCGATGAAGGAAACGATCCGTCGACCGAAAGTGCGATCATGTGGGAGAGACATCCGGGCCTTTCCTCGGTTGTGGCAGAACGATGGGAGCGAAGCTGGCCGGCGGGAAACCTCGGTGCGGTCCGTGACGCACTGAAAGAGATGATGGTCAAGCTGCGGTCTTGGAGCAAAGAGAACTTTGGGCATGTCATATCTGACCTGGAAAAGCTGCGCGCGGAGTTGGCGGACTTGCAGCTTCGTGACGCTGATAGAAACCTGATAAAACAGAAGATGCATCAACTGGATGGACTCCTCTATAGGGAGGAAATGCTTTGGCTTCAGAGATCTCGGATTACATGGTTAAAGGAGGGAGAACGGAATACGGCATACCTCACCGTCGCGCGGTGTGGCGGGCTAGGAGGAACTATATCCAACGCTTACGGCGTGCGGATGGTACATGGTGCTCTGTCCCGACGGATATGCAGCGAATGGCGACGTCGTACTTCAAGGAGGTGTATACAAAGGACCCAACTTTGACGCCGGAGGTCGTTTTGGAGAGTATTGCACCCAAAGTAAACCAAGGTATGAATGATATACTATGTGCTCCGTTCACGGAGAAGGAGGTGTCCGATGCTTTATTTCAAATCGGTCCTCTTAAAGCACCAGGGACGGATGGTCTCCCGGCGAGGTTTTTTCAACGAAATTGGGCAGTGTTGAAAGCTGAAATTACAGTAGCTGTGCTGGAGTTCTTTAGGTCAGGTGCAATGCCAGACGGTGTCAATGATACGGCTATTGTTCTTATT
>NW_021194321.1:0-1027 GCF_002162155.2 Triticum dicoccoides
TTACCGCTGAGCCATGGTAGCTTGCTACTGCTCTGGAACACTTAGGCTGGCCGGCATGTGTCCTTCTTCGTTCCTGTGTCTGTCCCTTCGGGGAAATGTCACGCTTTGAGTACCGAAGTCCTGTTAGCCCGCTACAGCCCGGTTTACCGGAGTCCTGCTAGCCCAGTGCTACAGCCCGGACCCACTTGCTGATGACCGACACGTTCGAAGCTGGGTCATGAATGCCTGTCCCTGTAAGTCTGTGCCACTTTGGGTTTACGACTAGTCATGTCAGCCCGGGCTCCTTATCATATGGATGCTAGCGACACTATCATATACGTGAGCCAAAAGGCGCAAACGGTCCCGGGCAAAGGTAAGGCGACACCCGTGGGGATACCGTGCGTGAGGCCGCAAAGTGATATGAGGTGTTACCGGCTAGATCAATGTGACATCGAGTCGGGGTCCTGACAGCGTTGGTATCAGAGCTTGACTGCCTGTAGGATTACCAAGCCAAACTGGTCGAAGTTGAGTCTAGAAATGCTTTAGTTATATGTAGGGGAATTGATTGTGGGATGGAACGTAAGGCTCTTTTTACTCCTTATATCTTATGCCTTCTGATCTGAGTCATCTTATCCTTCCTGCGGGGTTTAAGAACTAGGCTATCTCTTCTTTCTATCAGGATCACGCGTTACTAATCCGTAGACTTATAAGATTGTTGATTCAAGCCTCAGTTCAGTTTCTACTATCTTCTGTACGTTAACTGTTGATCTCGAAACCTTGATATTGTGCTTCTGAGTGGTTATGCCACCATTTTTGCGAATGTCTCAAATCTTTTCTGAGCATTTACAGCCGTTATGCTGTCCGAGTCATCCCAGGTTTCTAAATAGTCGGATGCATTTGCAAATCCCTTCCTCCTGTTTCCGATGTGCCTTTGGTCAGATTAATCACACAAATTAGTGAGTTGAGGTACTTTATTGCCTCGACATATATGTTGGAATAATTATTATGACCCTAGGTGTTTTAGGGAGTCACCTAGTAATCTAGCAAC
>NW_021194322.1:0-973 GCF_002162155.2 Triticum dicoccoides
TGAAAAGCTCGAACCCAAGTCGGAAAAATGCGTCTTCATAGGATACCCAAAAGAAACTATTGGGTACACCTTCTACCTCAGATCCGAAGGCAAGATCTTTGTTGCCAAGAATGGGTCCTTTCTGGAGAAAGAGTTTCTCTCGAAAGAAGTAAGTGGGAGGAAAGTAGAGCTTGATGAAGTATTACCTCTTGAACCGGAAAATGGCGCAACTCAAGAAAATGTTCCTGAGGTGCCAGCACCGACTAGAGAGGGAGTTAATGATAATGATCAAGATACTTCTGATCAAGCCCCTACTGAAATTCGAAGGTCCACAAGGACACGTTCCGCACCAGAGTGGTACGGCAACCCTGTCTTGGAAATCATGCTGTTAGACAATGGTGAACCTTCGAACTATGAAGAAGCGATGGCGGGCCCGGATTCCGACAAGTGGCTGGAAGCCATGAAATCCGAGATAGGATCCATGTATGAAAACGAAGTATGGACTTTGACTGACTTGCCTGTTGAACGGCGAGCCATAGAAAATAAATGGATCTTTAAGAGGAAGACAGACGCGGATGGTAATGTGACCATCTATAAAGCTCGGCTTGTCGCTAAGGGTTATCGACAAGTTCAAGGGGTTGACTACGATGAGACTTTCTCACCGGTAGCAAAGCTGAAGTCCGTCCGAATCATGTTAGCAATTGCCGCATTCTATGATTACGAAATATGGCAAATGGACGTCAAAACGGCATTCCTTAATGGTTTCCTTAAGGAAGAATTGTATATGATGCAGCCGGAAGGTTTTGTCGATCCTAAGAATGCTGACAAAGTGTGCAAGCTCCAACGCTCGATTTATGGGCTGGTGCAAGCATCTCGGAGTTGGAACATTCGCTTTGATGAGATGATCAAAGTGTTTGGGTTTACACAGACTTATGGAGAAGCCTGCGTTTACAAGAAAGTGAGTGGGAGCTCTGTAGCATTTCTCATATTATAT
>NW_021194323.1:0-854 GCF_002162155.2 Triticum dicoccoides
AAAACGGGCCAGAATCGACCAAAACTGCGAGTGTTGATGAACGACACGTAAGTGCATCTTTGGGTTCAACAACTATGGAAATCGCTTCGGGACCCCAAAAAGGTGAGTGATAGTCCACGAAACGGGTCAGAATTGGCCAGAACTATGAGTGTTGACGACGGGCACGTAAACGCACCCCCGGGATCGTGAATCGTGGAAATCGCTCTGGGACCCCAAAACGGTGAGTAATAGTCCACGAGACGGACCAGAATTGGCCAAAATGGTGAGTGTTGATAACCGACACATAAACGCACCCCGGGGATCGCAAATCGTGTAAATCGCTCTAGGACCCCAAAACGGTGAGTAATAGTGCACCAAACGGACCAGAATCGGCCAAAACTGCGATTGTTGATGACCAACACGTAAGCGCACCGTAGGGTTTGTCAATCGGGGAAATCACTTCGGGATGCCAAAACTGTGTAATAGTTCAAAAACGGGACAAAATCGGCCAAAACTGCGAGTCTTGACGACCAACACGCAAGCACACCTTGGGGTTCGACAAAAATGGAAATCTCTTTGGGACCCCAAAACGGTGAGTAATAGTCCACAAAACGGGTCGGAATCAACAAAACCTGCGAGTGTTGATGACCGACACGTAAACGCACCCAGAGGTTCGTCAATCGTGGAAATCACTCCGGGACCCCAAAACAGTGAGTAATAGTCCACGAGACGGCCAGAATTGGCCAAAATTGTGAGTGTTGATGACTGACACATAAACGCACCCCCGGGGTTCATCAATCGTGGAAAACACATCGGGACCCCAAAACTGAGTAATAATCCAAGAAACGGGCCAGAATCGGCCAAAACTGCGAGAC
>NW_021194324.1:0-1028 GCF_002162155.2 Triticum dicoccoides
TGATGTAACACCTTTGGACTTGTAGTTTGACTCGGATTCTGCTGCAGCATCAGATTGTTTCGTCCACAACTCAACGCTCCGGACGAATTTGAAGGTGATTCCAATTGGGTTGGAAAGTGCACGAAATCTAGTTTCCAACAAAAAAAGAATCACCCAATTCGGAGTCCGTATGAAAAACTTGTGTGCGTTTTGAGTCAGGTATGTCTGTGCAGTCCGAATCTGAATCCAGAACGTGAGAGACTTGGACTCTATCTTCTCTTGGGCCAAAAGTGACGTGAGAGAACTTTTTGGACAGCAAATAAACATCTCTTTCTTCCTTATCTTCATATGTGGATTGTATAAATGTCCCATACACCTGCAATTAGACAAAACACAAAAGTGTGTGAAGTATTTTTGTTCTGGATAACATAAATAGATTATTGAATAGTTTGCACTAGAAATCACTTGACAAATATGCATATATGCAATATTTTTGGTCATATCCAAGGTAGTCATGTCCTCATCATCCTCCCCTTCTTGAAAATAAAGCCGTCCTCGGCGTTGCTTAATCTGAAATGTGGCTAACAAAAGAGACAAGGTGTACATGTTGTATATGTATATGTCATCCATTTTTACTTCCCTTGTTTTTTGCATATATGACACATGAATAGATGAGTAACTTGCATAGTTCATAAAATCTAAAGCCAAAAAATTAGCACAAGAAGTAGAAGGCATGAAAATATTGCAACTCAGTTTGCACATATAAGTGAAGCTCTTATTCATTTCAAAAGATTGACAATGTTCATCATTAAACCATCCCAACATTGGTGAATAAACCTTACTTGCATCAAATTTACATGCTACAACATGCTTAAATAAGCAAACATGCAATAAGTCATTCAACACAGAATCATCACCAAGATTAGAGGTCATATCAAAATGATTAAACATTGGTTCTTTTGCATCAATAGTTAATTCAATGGGTGCACTCAAAATTGTTGGTATTTCGGTTGTTTGATCACATGGCAAAGTCAAATTATCAACGTAGT
>NW_021194325.1:0-1524 GCF_002162155.2 Triticum dicoccoides
GGGGGGGGGGGGTTAGAATAAAGATGACCCTTGAGTCTGCAGAACCCAAGGG
Organism: Triticum dicoccoides; assembly: GCF_002162155.2. Classification (NCBI taxonomy): domain Eukaryota; kingdom Viridiplantae; phylum Streptophyta; class Magnoliopsida; order Poales; family Poaceae; genus Triticum; species Triticum dicoccoides. Next base: position 53 of record NW_021194325.1, read on the forward strand.
AAGGTGGTAGGTTGTTAGTGCAAATGGTAAAACCAATGTTGGGCATTGCTGGAGGAGCTTTACTTAAGGCGAACTGTCAAGGGGTTCCCATTATAGCCCAACCGTGTAAGGAACGCAAAATCCGGGAACATAACACCGATATGACGGAAACTAGGGCGGCAAGAGTGGAACAAAACACCAGGCATAAGGCCGAGCCTTCCACCCTTTACCAAGTATATAGATGCATTAATTAAGTAAGATATATTGTGATATCCCAACAAGTAAACATGTTCCAACAAGGAACAACATCTCCATGTTCAAACAAGGAACAAACTTCAATCTTCACCTGCAACTAACAACGCTATAAGAGGGGCTAAGCAAAGCGGTAACATAGCCAATGAACGGTTTGCTAGGACATGGTGGGTTAGAGGTTTGACATGGCAATTTGGGAGGCTGACAAGCAAATGGTAGGCATCATAGCATTGGCATAGCAAAAGAGCGAGCAAACTAGCATAGCAAAGATAGTGGTGATTTCGAGGGTATGATCATCTTGCCTGAAATCCCGCAAGGAAGAAGAACGAATTCAAGAAGAAGACAAGCGGACGTAGACGAACGAATCCTCACAACTCCGGAACGAAACCGAAGCTAACGTGAGAAGCAACCCGGAAAGAAACAAACAACATAGTAAACACACAAGCATAAACAAGTCATGATGCACAAACAAGTATGATGCATGTCCGGTTTAATGAGGCATGGCATGGCAAAGTGCAACAAACAACACTACAAGTTAAGTGGAGCTCAATATGCAACGAGGTGCATGTTGACGAAACACCACGTCAATTATTTAGTTATCTCTCGTTTAAGCTACCCAACAATATTAACTGTTGTTAAACATGGCAAGAGGTGAAGCATAACATAAACTATACCATCTAAACAATTTAAATGGGGCCGTATATAAAAACAACAAATCCGGTAAATCCCCATATGCATTTAGCAATTTAATGCAACAACAAGTTTAAACATTTTAAATGTTGTTATCATGATGCGGATGACATATACCAGTTTTATGCAATTTTATGAAAATGTTGACATGAGCATGTTATGAAGCATTTGGTCACCATGGCGGAACAAAAAGGGTGCCACGGCGGCGAAACAAAAATGGTGCCACGGCAACATTCCGGTCCCGGTAACTCATGGAGATACCGGTGCAAAAGGAGGCGTGCGGATGTGCGGAACATGCTAGAGATGGTGGGGTGCTCCCGACTACCGGGTTCCCACGGGTTAGTGGCATGGAAAACGAGTGACAATTCGAACACGGTGCAAACGTATCGTACATCTCATACATGCAAGGCCATCTCATCGCGGTCGTCTCGGGTTATACCTTTGAAGCGTGCGTTTTTGGAGCGGTTCGATTTCGGAGAGGTGTAGAGGAAGTAGGCGTTCACGGGACGTCGTGGAAGTAGTCGTTCGCGGCGTCGGTAGAGGTACATCTC
>NW_021194326.1:0-1431 GCF_002162155.2 Triticum dicoccoides
TCATGATAAATGTTTATTATTCATGCTAGAATTGTATTAACCGGAAACATAATACATGTGTGAATACATAGACAAACAGAGTGTCACTAGTATGCCTCTACTTGACTAGCTCGTTAATCAAAGATGGTTATGTTTCCTAACCATGAACAATGAGTTGTTATTTGATTAACGAGGTCACATCATTAGTAGAATGATCTGATTGACATGACCCATTCCATTAGCTTAGCACCCGATCGTTTAGTATGTTGCTATTGCTTTCTTCATGACTTATACATGTTCCTATGACTATGAGATTATGCAACTCCCGTTTACCGGAGGAACACTTTGGGTACTACCAAACGTCACAACGTAACTGGGTGATTATAAAGGAGTACTACAGGTGTCTCCGATGGTCGATGTTGGGTTGGCGTATTTTGAGATTAGGATTTGTCACTCCGATTGTCGGAGAGGTATCTCTGGGCCCTCTCGGTAATACACATCACATAAGCCTTGCAAGCATTACAACTAATATGTTAGTTGTGAGATGATGTATTACGGAACGAGTAAAGAGACTTGCCGGTAACGAGATTGAACTAGGTATTGGATACCGACGATCGAATCTCGGGCAAGTAACATACCGATGACAAAGGGAACAACGTATGTTGTTATGCGGTCTGACCGATAAAGATCTTCGTAGAATATGTAGGAGCCAATATGGGCATCCAGGTCCCGCTATTGGTTATTGACCGGAGATGTGTCTCGGTCATGTCTACATTGTTCTCGAACCCGTAGGGTCCGCACACTTAAGGTTACGATGACAGTTATATTATGAGTTTATGCATTTTGATGTACCGAAGGTCGTTCGGAGTCCCGGATGTGATCACGGACATGACGAGGAGTCTCGAAATGGTCGAGACATAAAGATTGATATATTGGAAGTCTATGTTTGGACATCGGAAGTGTTCCGGGTGAAATCGGGATTTTACCGGAATACCGGGAGGGTTACCGGAACCCCCCGGGAGCCATATGGGCCATCATGGGCCTTAGTGGAAAGGAGAAAGGGGCAGCCCAAGGGGGCTGCGCGCCTCCCCCCTTCCCCTAGTCCTAGTAGGACTAGGAGAGGTGGCCGGCCACCCCTCTCCCTCTTTCCCCCTTGGGAATCCTAGTTGGAATAGGATTGGGGGGGGAGTCCTACTCCCGGTAGGAGTAGGACTCCTCCTGCGCCACCTCCTCCTGGCCGGCGCCTCCTCCCCCCTTGGCTCCTTTATATACGGAGGCAGGGGCACCTCTAAACACACAAGTTGACACAAGTTGATCCACGTGATCGATTCCTTAGCCGTGTGCGGTGCCCCCTGCCACCATATTCCTCGATAATACTGTAGCGGAGTTTAGGCGAAGCCCTGCTGCTGTAGTTCATCAAGATCGTCACCACGCCGTCGTGCTGACGAAACT
>NW_021194327.1:0-1161 GCF_002162155.2 Triticum dicoccoides
GTTCACTTGAACGCTTCCGCTTAGCGATCTACAAGGGTATGTAGATGCACTCTCCTTCTACTCGTAGCTGGTTTCTCCATAGATAGATCTTGGTGACACGTAGGAAAATTTTGAATTTCTGCTACGTTCCCCAACAGTGGTATCAGAGCTAGGTCTATTGCGTAGATTCTTTGCACGAGTAGAACACAAAGTAGTTGTGGGCGTTGATGTTGTTCAATATGCTTACCGTTACTAGTCCAATCTTGTTTCGACGGTATTGTGGGATGAAGCGGCCCGGACCGACCTTACACGTACTCTTACGTGAGACAGGTTCCACCGATTGACATGCACTTGGTGCATAAGGTGGCTAGCGGGTGCCAGTCTCTCCCACTTTAGTCGGAACGGATTCGATGAAAAGGGTCCTTATGAAGGGTAAATAGCAATTGGCATATCACGTTGTGGTATTGCGTAGGTAAGAACGTTCTTGCTAGAAACCCATAGCAGCCACGTAAAATATGCAAACAACAATTAGAGGACGTCTAACTTGTTTTTGCAGGGTATGCTATGTGATGTGATATGGCCAAGAAGAATGTGATGAATGATATGTGATGTATGAGATTGATCATGTTCTTGTAATAGGATTCACGACTTGCATGTCGATGAGTATGACAACCGGCAGGAGCCATAGGAGTTGTCTTTATTTATTGTATGACCTGCGTGTCATTGAAGAACACCATGTAAACTACTTTACTTTATTGCTAAACGCGTTAGTCATAGAAGTAGAAGTAGTCGTTGGCGTGACAACTTCATGAAGACACGATGATGGAGATCATGATGATGGAGATCATGGTGTCAAGCCGGTGACAAGATGATCATGGAGCCCCGAAGATGAAGATCAAAGGAGCTATATGATATTGGCCATATCATGTCACTACTCTATTTGATTGCATGTGATGTTTATCATGTTTATGCATCTTGTTTACTTAGGACGACGGTAGTAAATAAGATGATCCCTTACAAAATTTCAAGAAGTGTTCTCCCCTAACTGTGCACCGTTGCTACAGTTCGTCGCTTCTAAGCACCACGTGATGATCGGGTGTGATGGATTCTTACGTTCACATACAACGGGTGTAAGACAGTTTTACACAGCGAAAACACTTAGGGTTAACTTGACGAGCCTAG
>NW_021194328.1:0-1110 GCF_002162155.2 Triticum dicoccoides
GGCGAGCTCGCCGGCGGCGATACAGGGCACGGGAAGGGGCGCGGAGGCTACCGTTGGACTCAGGAGCGAGTCGCGGTTCTGGTGGTGGTGGAGACGGTCGCCGGGGTGGCCTGCTTCGCCGGCGACGAGGTCCCGCGGCGGAGGTGCTTCGGGCGCCGGTGGTTCCGGCCGTTTCCGGCTGCAAAACGAGGGGGAAAGAGAGGGGAAAGCATCAGTGAGGCGAGGGGAGTCCAGTTCGAGAGAGAAAAGGAGCGGAGGAGGCCTGTACCCGCAGATCGACGGCGACCCGAGGCGGCGGAGCTCGAGCTCGATCTCGAGCTCGGGCGGCTCTGGAGAGGAGTGGGTGGTTCCGGGGGTGGATTGGGTGTGTGGAGGGGCGACAGGGAGGAAGAGGAGGGCTCGGGAGCGCCTTATATAGGCTGGCCGCGGTTCACCGTGGGCGTGGCCTACGGGCGCCCGCGGGATCGGCTCTGGAAGCCGTTGGAGAGAGGTTGGAGCTGTCCACGGCACTCGTGGGGATGGAGTAGGGCGCCAGGGAGGAGAGAGAGCGGGGGAGACAATGGGGACGGCACGGCGGCGTGTCGCAGACGTCAAGACACATCAACTGGCGCGATGGGAAGGCACGAGGCGGTCGGGAGGCGCGGTGTCAACGGTCGGTGCTCTGGCAGGCGCTCCAGAGCGCGACTTTGGCCGGCATCCGCGGGTTTTCCGCGTCGCGCGCGCGTCCTTTTCTGTCTGGAGGCTACAGTGGAAGGGGGCAAAACCTGGAAAGAGCCTGGGATGCTCTGGGGTGCAGAGGGGAGAGAGAGAGGCTGGGAGAGAGAAGGGAAGCTGTTGTCCAGAGAGGACAAACGTGATTCCCTCCTTCCTCCACATTGCTTCCTCGGGTAGAAAAGTGTCTAAGTGACAGAGGGGAGTGAGGAGGGGTTGTGGCAAAAAGATGAACTCAAGGAGATTAGTGAAAGTGGCAAAAATAGGCTTTTTAGTATTTTGCCAGAAGGTGTTTGATGGAGTTTTGGGTAAGCTAATGACTCCCACTGGCCAAGATACTCCAAGGGGTGAAATGTCACATATATTTAGGGCCTTCCACCCATTTTGAGCTTATTTGGA
>NW_021194329.1:0-828 GCF_002162155.2 Triticum dicoccoides
TCAGGCCGAACGTACCACCCGACGTCATAATATCAAGTTTCTCAAAGTTCAATGGTCGCACCATTCTGAGGATGAAGCAACTTGGGAAAGGGAGGATCGTCTTCGACTCGAGTATCCCGCCTTCTTCCCGGAGGAACCCAAATCTCGGGACGAGATTCTTTTGAGTGGGGGTGAGTTGTCACACCCTAGCTAGTCATGCATTAGAGTGTTGCATCATGTTTACTCTTTCATCAGAAACTTGAAATGGGGATTTGTGAAACCCTCAGAATCATTTTTGAAAATGACCCAAATAAAAATTTCTCCAAAAGGGTCCAAGAAAATGCTCATGTTGCTCTCTGAAAATATTGGACAGAGATAAAAATCAAACCAATATTTTTAAGAGCTCATAGGTATTTATTTTGGGCCTTTGGAATTAATGCATAAATATTTGCATTGGAAACATATTAGTTATATATATTAATATATGTCCAAAAATTATGCCACCTGTTGGGGAGCTCTGGAATAGTATATCTAGCTCCTGCAAAAATTGGCATAAGATAATAAAATGATTTAATATTTTATTTAAATCAAAACAAATGTCAGAAATTAGAAAACAGAAATAAATAAAAGGAGAAGCTTACCTGGGGCTCCTCCCTGTGCAGCCCAGCAGCAGCTGGCCGGCCCAGCCAGCAGGCGGCCCAGCCCGCCTCCCTCCTCTGTCGTCTTCGTCCTCGACAGAGGGAGGGGAGTGTGCCCGGCGCGCGCGCGCGCCACCGCGCCACGCCACCAGCTCGCCTGCCTGCCTGCCCCTCCCCTCCTCGTCTGGATGGCCTGGAACGACGCCACGCC
>NW_021194330.1:0-1575 GCF_002162155.2 Triticum dicoccoides
CAATACGCCTATTAGATAATTTATATGCAAATGACATGTCCAACTTAATAACTTATTGCTAATACTTACACCGCCATGCAACCATTTTTTCGAAATGATGGCTTCAAGCATATGAGGTGTACATGTTTCCCCACCAATTCCCGTCATGTGCACGACAGTTTTCCTGCGAAGCTTCTCCGAGTCTGCCAGTGTCCGGATATAAATCTTTGCGGCCTCTATGTGATCCTCATTAATGTAATCAGTATTAATCATAGCAGCTCTTATACCAAACAGACCTAAAATAGTAAGAAACAATGAGTTAATAAAGTGTGCATGCAAGGACAGAAGTATGTTGCTACAATAATCTACTTAGCACTTACTTTTCTTTGCACGTTTACGTCCACCGTTCTGCTGGTAAGGTGAAAGGCAATATTTTGACTGTTTCCTCTTACGTTTCCCATCATTCTCCTTCCCATCATTCTCCTTCCCATCAGTCTCCTTCCCATCACTCTTCTGAGTGCCACTTTCTATCGCATTTTTAATACGGGTGTTCAGACTATCCATACTAAACTCCTCAGATTTATCGGCGCTAGACCCGTCTGACACTTCATTCATATTCTTGGGGGTTGAAGTAAAAGGTGGAAATTCATTCGTGGCTACCGTCTCAAGAGATGGGTCGGGTGAATTACCGTTGTCATAAATAATGAAGGGGTCGCCTTCATCTCCTGTACCAGGTGTGTTGTGATGCACACCTTTATCACGCGCCAATTTCTTCCCGTTCCCGGTGGTGAAGGATGCATCCACCCTGTTGTCCATGTCTTCTTTTGCGGGAGTTGATTTTACATCTGTCCAATATTTTGATTTATATTTTGATGGACCATACTTCCCCATCCACGCTTCACTATGCTCCACAAACTCAATGTCATCACGAAACCCCCTGAAGGCAAGACCTTCCTTCTCTAGCTTCTGCACTACAATCTGCAATGACACATCGAAATTATTTATTACATGCATAAATTATCAATAATCCCATGCAAACTGAAATACACATCAGTATTTACCTCAGCACATTTTTCAGGGAGCAGTCTAATTTCTTTTTGCATATCTTTGATGCATTTCATCACTTGATCTAATGTAGTATCCCTGCTGGAAGAAGCCTCGTCTCTATTATCTTTCATTCTTTGGGCACGATTTGTTCCATCTTCTTGCTCTAATTCTTCCTCTGCCTTTCTTCCTTGCTGAGCAATTAATGTCTGTCTGTACTTCTCACTTATCACGTCATCAATCTGTTACATATTAAATCAATATAAATTTCTCAACACATAAATAGCAACATAATTGCATGCAGTTGGAACCATTAAAACTTACCGTCCCATTACCACGGCCGTATGCCGTGTCGTACGCGTCACGCTTCATAGCCTCATCTTCTGACCAATTGACCATCAACGGATACTCATGAGCTAGTGGATCAAATGCCTCTTCATCCAGTGGCTGCACTTTCTCCCAAAACATGTACTGCACAAACATGAAGTATATCAGCAAATTCTTTTCACAAACTTTAGTTTCAAATAAACAAATATAACATAAGGTTTACCT
>NW_021194331.1:0-1532 GCF_002162155.2 Triticum dicoccoides
AGTTTCGCTCACAGCCCCAAACGATGTGAACAGGGTTCCGTGACACCAAACGGGCGCCCGGTTTACCCGGCCACGTGCCTACCGCATCACAGCCCACCCCTACGGTCAGCGCTGCGCACGGCCTCCAGCATACTACAAACACCAGAAACTACTTGCAACTCCTGGACAGAGGACAAGGGTGATCAAGAAGCCGAGAGGGTCCATTGGTTTCGGGCCCAATGCGTGGTAGTAGCTGAATCATGGATCACAAACACAGAACTCAGTTCCTGAGGACGGCTGCAATGAGACAACCCACCATGTACTCCTACATGGCCTCTCACCGCTACCTTTACCAAATCGTGTTCACACACTTAGCTCACACACAGTAGGACATGTTCACACACCTCTGATTCATCCCCGATGAATCAGTCCTGACTCAACTCTAAGAAGTAGCAGGCATGACAAACAAGCATGAATGAGTAGGCACAACAGGGCTCAAACAACTCCTACTCATGCTAAAGGGTTTCATCTATTTACTGTGGCAATGACAGGTCATGCAAAGGATAAAGGGGTTTAGCTACCGCAGCAAGTAACAGATGAATCGTTGTTGTCCTAATGCAGTAAAAGAGAGCAGGAGCGAGAGAATGGGATTGTATCGGAATGAACAAGGGGGTTTTGCTTGCCTGGCACTTCTGAAGATAGCATTGAGTCTTCATCAGTGTCAACGATCACATCATCGGTATCACGTCTATCGAGAGGGGACAAATACCGGCAACATAGAAGGAAACACAATCAATGCAATGCACAATATGATGCATGATCATGACATGGCAAAATGAATGTGTTTTGAGCTAATGCAACTAGCAACAGATTAAATGAAGTTGGTTTGAATACAAGATTCAAATTTAAACTCCATATGTGATTATTCAAATGCCATTTAATTGATTTGTGCTAAACAGCAGCTATAAGTTGTTCTAACATGCATGAAAATGGTACAGATGGATTCCTTGAATTTTTTTGATAATTTTTCATATATAAATTATTTAATTTGGAGTTACGGTTGAATTTCTATGAATTATTGAAGTTTTGGATATTTTCTGAAATTTCCTGAATTAAAATAAATCCAGAAAATGAGTTATGGCGTCAGCACCACGTCATGCTGACATCAGCAGGTCAACAGGGGCTGGTCCGGGTCAAACCTGACGTGTGGGGGCCACACGTCAGTGTCACAGGGCTGCTTAGCTCACTGACAGGTGGGACCAAGTCAACGGCCACGTCAGCGTAGTCAACACTGACGCGTGGGCCCACCGGGGTTAGTTAAAACTAAACAGGAGCTAAACTAAGTTAATTAGGCAGTGGGGGCCGTATGTCAGTGAGAGAGAGGGCTAGTTAGCGGAGTCATTAGCGACTAATGACAGTGCCACGTCGACTTCGCCGGAGTTCGGCGGGCGACAACCAAACCAACGGCGGAGGCTCGCCGGAGTTGAGCTACAGGCAATGGATGGACGCGCGAAGGCCACCAGGAGGTAGCCCGTGCTCTTCCGCATCCAACG
>NW_021194332.1:0-1031 GCF_002162155.2 Triticum dicoccoides
TCGATTGTTTACTTTGTTCCCCGAGCTGGGCAACTTGTTTCCCGCTTTTTTTACTTTCGGCCTTCTCCCGCTCTTTGTTCTCCTTGAACATGAGTGCCTGCCTGCGAAGTTCACGTGCATAGTCGTTAGGCAGATTCTTCGCGGCTTGGGACGGTGTGCTCAAAAATGACTTAGCCCACTTCTTTTGCTCATCAGAAAATACTGGCTTGGGCTCGGGCTCTCTTTTCTTCTTGCAGTCCGCCTTCCATTTCTCCAAATCAGCAGCCGCGGCCGCGTCGACTTCCTCGGCACTACGTTCCCAAGGCCTTGTGGGGAGAGGCTTCAGTGATGGCTCCGGTACCTTTGTGGTCTTAGGTACATAAGGGTCCGGGTTAATAATCCAGGACTGCTTCTGCTTCTTTGCCGGAGGTGGATTGGGGGGCGGCGTCTGATCACCCGCCGGACGAGGACTGGGGGGCGGCGGCTGATCACCCGCCGGACGTTATGGACTGGGGGGCGGCGTCGGCTGACGTGACGGAGGTGTAGGTGAACCGCCACCACCACCACCACCACCACCACCGCCACCGCCACCACCACCACCACCGCCACCGCCACCACCACCACCGTAGGGGGGTGGACTTGTTGTCCTTGGCGCCTCGCCTGGAAACTTGATAAACTTCTTTTGCCATAGAATGAAATGGCGCTTGACATCTCCAAGTCTTTTCTCCCCTTCAGGTGTAGCAATGTCAATCTCCAGGTCCTCAAACCCTTGGACTATGTCCTCCACCGTGACACGAGCATAGCCATCTTGAATGGGGTTGTTGTGGTGGAGTGCTCCAGGTAAACATGGTAAAGCACTGCCGATGGCTACCTTCATGGACATGTTCCCGATAGGATAATACAGATGACATTCTTTCATCTCCTTTATATCGTCCACGGGGTAGCGAGGAGGCTCCGGTGAAGTAATTTCGACCACCAGAGGCTCCGGTGCAGTAATTTCGACCACCAGAGGCTCCGGTGCAGTAATTTCGATCGTCGGTGCATCTGCACCA
>NW_021194333.1:0-2287 GCF_002162155.2 Triticum dicoccoides
GGACAGACACCGCGACGCCGCCGCGCGCGCCACCTCCTGCTTCGCGCTGGAGGCCGCCCTTCGTCCTAATCCACGCCACGGAGCGCCACGCACCTCCCTGCCTCTCTCCCTCACTCTCCCGCGCCCTCATCCTCTCCCCTGGATTTCTCTCTCACTCGCCCGAACGGAGCCGCCGCCACCGACGAGCTCCCTCGCGGCCACCGCCACCCCCTAGCCTCGCCGATGCGCTCAAAGGCTCCGCCTCGACCCCCTCTTTCTCCCCACCGAGCCACAAGGCCCCGGACGTGCCGCAACACCGCCCTCGCTGTCTTCTTCAACCTCGGGACCGCCGGCCATCTTCGTCAAATTCGTCGGCTCCGGACCATCCCCGACCTCGCCGAGCGTCCCCTCGTCATCGCCGTGAGCCACTGACTTTCTCCCCTAACTCAGCATGCTCTCCTCCGTGCCGTAGCGCCGTTCCCCACGAGCACCGAAGCCACCGTCCGCCATTGCCGCTGCACGCATAGCCTCCGTGCTCCCCTGGCCTCACTGTGCTGCTCTTAGTGCTCCCCATGTCTAGCAGGTGCTGCCCAGCCTCTTCATTTGCTCACTGATGCACCGTAGCGACGCGCCCGAGCACCACCGAACACCATCGCCGCCAAAGCTCGTCGCCGGCATGAGTTCCGGCGACCCCACGACCTCCCACTTGGTCCTCTGGATGCGCGAGAGCAAGGGCCATCCCCTGGTGCCCTCAGCGCGCCTAGCTGACACCTCTAGCGCAAGTCCGGCGTGCCCCCGCCGTGTCTTGTGGTCGCCGCCGGCTGGTCTCCGGTGGCTGACGTGGCACCATTAGTTTAGGTGCTAATTGCGTTTAGTCAGTGTCGCGTGTCGATGACATATGGGCCCCATGCCCTTAACTAACCACGGTTAACCCCCTGTTTAGTTTAAGTTAACCACAGTGGCCCCACGCGTCGGAGTTGACCTAGCTGACGTGGCCGTTGACCGGTCCCACCTGTCAGTGAGTTAAACAACCCTGTGTCACTGACGTGTGGCCCCCACACGTCAGGTTTGACCACCAGCAGCGTCTGTTGACCTGCTGACGTCACGGTGACGCACTGCTGACGCAGTAAATGTTTTCTGGGAATTAAATAATTCCTAAATGATTTATTATTTTCAGAAAATGTCCTAAACTTCAATAAATCATAGAAAATTAACCGTAACTCCAAATTAAATAAATTATATATGGAAAATTATCAGAAAAATTCAAGGAATCCATCTGTACCATTTTCAATCATGTTAGAACAACTTATAGATACTGTTTAGCACAAATCATACTAATGGCATTTAAATATCCACATATGGAGTTTGAATTTGAATCTTGGATTCAAACCAACTTCATTTAATCTGGTTTTAGGTGCATTAGCCCAAAACACATTCATATTGCCATGTCATAGCATGCATCATATTGTGCATTGCATTGATCGTGTTTTTCTGTATTTGCCGGTAATTGTCCCCTCTCGATAGACGTGTACCGACGATGTGATCGATGACACCGATGAAGAGCTATATTATCTTCAGAAGTGCCAGGCAAGCAAAACCCCTTTGTTCATTCCGATAAAATCCCACTCTCTCGCTCCTGCTCTCTCTTTTACTGCATTAGGACAACAACGATTCATCTGTTACCTGCTGCGGTAGCTGAACCCCTTTATCCTTTGCATGACCTGTCATTCCACAGTAAATAGATGAAACCCACTAGCATGAGTAGGAGTTGTTTGAGCCCTGTTGTGCCTACTCATTCATGCTTGTTGTCATGCCTGCTACTGCTTAGAGTTGAGTCAGGTCTGATTCATCGGGGATGAATCAGAGGCGTGTGAACATGTCCTACTATGTGTGAGCTAAGTGTGTGAACACGTTTTGGTAAAGGTAGCGGTGAGAGGCCATGTAGGAGTACATGGTGGGTTGTCTCATTGCAGCCGTCCTCAGGAACTGAGTTCTGTGTTTGTGATCCATGATTCAGCTACTACCACGCATTGGGCCCGAAACCAATGGACCCTCTCGGCTTCTTAATCACCCTTGTCCTCTGTCCAGGAGTTGCAAGTAGTTTCTGGTGTTTGTAGTATGCTGGAGGCCGTGCACAGCGCTGACCGTAGGGGTGGGCTGTGATGCGGTAGGCACGTGGCACGGTGTACCGGGCGCCCGTTTGGTGTCTCGGGAACCCTGTTCACATCGTTTGGGGCTGTGAGCGAAACTCCGGCCGGATCTCCTCATGGATGGAACCCGAATAGGCGATAAACCTGGACTAGAGACT
>NW_021194334.1:0-867 GCF_002162155.2 Triticum dicoccoides
AAAGCAGTAGCGCGGGGTCGACTCAGAGCAACCCTTGGGACACCACTCTAAATAGGGGGTTGAATATAATGAAGAACAAGGATAAGCTCAGTAAGCCGACGTCAGCTGGTCGTGTGGCCGGCAAAGGCTTGTCGACAAAATGGGGGTCATACTATACCGCTGGTGTGCGGAAGGAGAAAAAGACCAGCTCGGAAAGCCAGGCGCGAGAGGTTCAAGAACTCAAGGCACAGGTGGCGCGGATTCCGGAGATTGTCCAAGAGCAAGTGGAACAACGACTCGGAGTGACGATCACCGCCCTTGTGCCTACCTTGATCTCGGGGTTGAGTGCGTGGATTGCGGGCGGCCAACAGGGGCCGCCCCCGATTCCTAGCTTCACGGCCAGCAACTCGCATAATGCGATGGCGGGGCCATTGGTGCCTCCGGCGGAGGCGGCATTGGTGTCTCTGACGCCGGCACGGGAGCTTAATGCACCCGGGTGTATGCCGGCCGGCACCTCTTCAGCAAGCGGCCGCTCCGTCAACTGCACGCCCGCCGTTGGCGGTGCCTCGACATTAGCCGAGCTCGACGCCATCATCACGGTAACTAATTAAGCCTCTCTCGGCCGAGGACTTCATCTCCTTGCCTTTGACTGGGCATCCCTGACGCCCTACATGTTTTCGCAGGGCGCCGCCGACGTTCCGTGCACTCTCCTCCACTTCGTGAACAACGAGTTGGTCGATGTCGCCAAGGGCAAAATCGTTCAACCGGGCAACCCCTTGTTCCACGGTACCCAGATGCCACCCAACTTGTTTAGGGTTCAACTGGTTCGGGTGCTGCCAGGCTGCGACGACTTGTTACCTCCGATTCGACCCGTCGGGGCCGACGATG
>NW_021194335.1:0-783 GCF_002162155.2 Triticum dicoccoides
GGGGGGCATTGGTCCCGGTTTGTGCCACGAACCGGGACCAATGCCCCCTTTAGTCCCGGTTGCTGGCACCAACCGGGACCAAAGGCCTTGTGCTGCCCCACGCCAAAACTTTAGTCCCACCTCGCTAGCTGAGAGAGCTCGAGAGTGGTTTAAGCGCTGTTGCGCCTTCCCTCTCGAGCTCCTCTCAAATGCAGGCTTTTGGGCCTAACCCTGCGCTGTGTGCCTGTGGGCCTACTGGGCCACCTGCGGGCCTGAATCCTGGCCCATGGTAGGGTTTCTAGTCGTATTCAGGCCGTGGGGGCCCACTAGGTGGCACTTTTTTTCTTTGTTGCTTTATTTATTTTATTTTGTTTCTACTTACAACAAAATACTTATTGTTGCTATTTTTTCCAGTTTTTTTATTTTGTTTTCTGCATTATTTATTTTCTTTTATTTTTTGCTTTATTTTTTAATTCTTTTTTGCTTTTAGTTTTAGAAAAATTATGAACTTTCTGTTAGTGCCATTAGTTTTCAAATTTGAAAACACTTTTTTGTTTTTTTCTTTGTTGCTTTATTTCTTTTATTTTGTTTCTACTTACAACAAAATACATATTGTTGCTACTTTTTTCCAGTTTTTTTGTTTCGTTTTCTGCATTATTTATTTTCTTTCATTTTTTGCTTTATTTTTTAATTCTTTTTGCTTTTAGTTTTTAGAAAAATTATAAACTTTCTGTTAGTGCCATTAGTTTTCAAATTTGAAAACACTTTTTTAGTTTTTTTTGTTTTCTTTGTTGCTTTATTTAT
>NW_021194336.1:0-1688 GCF_002162155.2 Triticum dicoccoides
CCTGGGGTGCGTTTACGTGTCGGTCATCAACCCTCGCAGTTTTGGCCGATTCTGGCCCGTTTGATGGACTATTACTCACCATTTTGGGGTCCCGAAGCAATTTCCACAGTTATTGGACCCCAAGGTGCACTTACATGTCGGTCATCAACACTGGCAATTTTGGCCGATTCTGGCCCGTTTCATGGACTATTGCTCACTGTTTTGGGGTCCCGGAGTGATTTCCACGATTAATGAACACTGGGTGCGTTTATGTGTCGGTCATCAACACTCGCAGTTTTGGCGAATTCTGGCCCATTTCTTGGATTATTACTCACCATTTTGGGGTCCCGAAGCGATTTCCATAGTTATTGAACCCGAAGGTGCACTTATGTGTCGGTGATCAACACTGGCGGTTTTGGCTGATTCTGGCCCGTTTCATGTACTATTACTCACTGTTTTGGGGTTCCAGAGTGATTTCCACGATTAATGAACCCTGGGGTGCGTTTACGTGTCGGTCATCAACACTGGCAATTTTGGCCGATTCTTGCCCATTTCATGGACTATTACTCGCTGTTTTGGGGTCCCGGAGTGATTTCCACGATTAATGAACACTGGGGTTCGTTTATGTGTCGGTCATCAACACTCGCATTTTGGCGAATTCTGGCCCATTTCATGGATTATTACTCACCATTTTGGGGTCCCGAAGCGATTTCCATAGTTATTGAACCCGAAGGTGCACTTATGTGTCGGTCATCAACACTGGCAGTTTTGGCCGTTTCTGGCCCGTTTCATGTACTATTACTCACTGTTTTGGGGTTCCGGAGTGATTTCCACGATTAATGAACCCTGGGGTGCGTTTACGTGTCGGTCATCAACCCTCGCAGTTTTGGCCGATTCTGGCCCGTTTGATGGACTATTACTCACCGTTTTGGAGTCCCGAAGCAATTTCCACAGTTATTGAACCCCAAGGTGCACTTACATGTCGGTCATCAACACTGGCAATTTTGGCCGATTCAGGCCCGTTTCATGGACTATTACTCACTGTTTTGGGGTCCCGGAGTGATTTCCACGATTAATGAACACTGGGTGCGTTTATGTGTCGGTCATCAACACTGGCAGTTTTGGCTGATTCTGGCCCGTTTCATGTACTATTACTCACTGTTTTGGGGTTCCAGAGTGATTTCCACGATTAATGAACCCTGGGGTGCGTTTACGTGTCGGTCATCAACACTGGCAATTTTGGCCGATTCTTGCCCATTTCATGGACTATTACTCGCTGTTTTGGGGTCCCGGAGTGATTTCCACGATTAATGAACACTGGGGTTCGTTTATGTGTCGGTCATCAACACTCGCATTTTGGCGAATTCTGGCCCATTTCATGGATTATTACTCACCATTTTGGGGTCCCGAAGCGATTTCCATAGTTATTGAACCCGAGGGTGCACTTATGTGTCGGTCATCAACACTGGCAGTTTTGGCCGATTCTGGCCCGTTTCTTGTACTATTACTCACTGTTTTGGGGTTCCGGATTGATTTCCACGATTAATGAACCCTGGGGTGCGTTTACGTGTCGGTCATCAACCCTCGCAGTTTTGGCCGATTCTGGCCCGTTTGATGGACTATTACTCACCGTTTTGGGGTCCCGAAACAATTTCCACAGTTATTGAACCCCAAGGTGCACTTACATGTCGGTCATCAACACTGGCAAT
>NW_021194336.1:5145-5855 GCF_002162155.2 Triticum dicoccoides
CTCACTGTTTTGGGGTCCCGGAGTGATTTCCACGATTAATGAACACTGGGTGCGTTTATGTGTCGGTCATCAACACTGGCAGTTTTGGCTGATTCTGGCCCGTTTCATGTACTATTACTCACTGTTTTTGGGTTCCAGAGTGATTTCCACGATTAATGAACCCTGGGGTGCGTTTACGTGTCGGTCATCAACAATGGCAATTTTGGCCGATTCTTGCCCATTTCATGGACAATTACTCGCTGTTTTGGGGTCCCGGAGTGATTTCCACGATTAATGAACACCGGGGTTCGTTTATGTGTCGGTCATCAACACTCGCATTTTGGCGAATTCTGGCCCATTTCATGGATTATTACTCACCATTTTGGGGTCCCGAAGCGATTTCCATAGTTATTGAACCCGAAGGTGCACTTATGTGTCGGTCATCAACACTGGCAGTTTTGGCCGATTCTGGCCCGTTTAATGTACTATTACTCACTGTTTTGGGGTTCCGGAGTGATTTCCACGATTAATGAACCCTGGGGTGCGTTTACGTGTCGGTCATCAACCCTCGCAGTTTTGGCCGATTCTGGCCCGTTTGATGGACTATTACTCACTGTTTTGGGGTCCCGAAGCAATTTCCACAGTTATTGAACCCCAAGGTGCACCTACATGTCGGTCATCAACACTGGCAATTTTGGCCGATTCTGGCCCGTTTCATGGACTATTACTCA
>NW_021194336.1:10158-10592 GCF_002162155.2 Triticum dicoccoides
TGGCCCGTTTCTTGGATTATTACTCACCATTTTGGGGTCCCGAAGCGATTTCCATAGTTATTGAACCTGAAGGTGCGCTTAAGTGTCGGTCATCAACACTGTCAGTTTTGGCCGATTTTGGCCCGTTTCATGGACTATTACTCACTGCTTTGGGGTCTGGGAGTGATTTCCACGATTAATGAACACTGGAGTGCGTTTACGTGTGGTCATCAACACTGGCAGTTTTGGCCGATTCTGGCCCCTTTCATGGATCATTACTCACCGTTTCGGGCTCCCGAAGCGATTGCATTAGTTATTGAACCCCAAGGTGCGCTTATGTGTCGGTCATCAACACTGGCAGTTTTGGTCGATTCTGGCCCGTTTCATGGACTATTACTCACTGTTTTGGGGTCCCGGAGTGATTTCTTCGAATAATGAACCCTGGGGTGCGCTTA
>NW_021194336.1:10927-11934 GCF_002162155.2 Triticum dicoccoides
GTTTCATGGACTATTACTCACTGTTTTGGGGTCTCAGAGTAATTTCCACGATTAACGAACCTTGGGTGTGTTTACGTGTCGTTCTTCAACACAGGCAGTTTTGGCCGGTTCTGGCCCGTTTGATGGACTATTACTCACAGTTTTGGGGTCCCGAAGCAATTTCCACAGTTATTGAACCCCAAGGTGCACTTACATGTCGGTCATCAACACTGGCAATTTTGGCCGATTCTGGCCCGTTTCATGGACTATTACTCACTGTTTTGGGGTCCCGGAGTGATTTCTTCGAATAATGAACCCTGGGGTGCGCTTACGTGTCGGTCATCAACACTCGCAGTTTTGGCCAATTCTGGTCCTTTTTTTGATTATTACTCACCGTTTTGGGGTCCCGAAGTGATTTCCGTAGTTATTGAACCCCAAGGTGCGCTTACGTGTCGGTCATCAACATGGGTAGTTTTGGCTGATTCTGGCCCGTTTCATGGACTATTACTCACTGTTTCGGGGTCTCAGAGTGATTTCCACGATTAACGAACCCCAAGGTGCGCTTACGTGTGGGTCATCCACACTGGCAGTTTTGGCCGATTCTGACCCATTTCATGGACTATTACTCACTGTTTTGGGGTCTCGGAGTAATTTCAACGATTAACGAACCTTGGGTGTGTTTACGTGTCGTTCATCAACACAGGCAGTTTTGGCCGGTTCTGGCCTGTTTCATGGACTATTACTCACTGCTTTGGGGTTCGGGAGTGATTTCCACGATTAATGAACCCTGGGGTGCATTTACGTGTCGGTCATCAACCCTCGCAGTTTTGGCCGATTCTGGCCCGTTTCATGGACTATTACTCACCGTTTTGGGGTCCCGAAGCAATTTCCATAGTTATTGAACCCCAATGTGCACTTACATGTCGGTCATCAACACTGGCAATTTTGGCCGATTCTGGCCCGTTTCATGGACTATTACTCACTATTTTGGGGTCCCGGAGTGATTTCCACGATTAATGAACACTGGG
>NW_021194336.1:11944-12408 GCF_002162155.2 Triticum dicoccoides
CTATTACTCATTGTTTTGGGGTCTCGGAGTAATTTCAACGATTAACGAACCTTGGGTGTGTTTACGTGTCGTTCATCAACACAGGCAGTTTTGGCCGGTTCTGGCCTGTTTCATGGACTATTACTCACTGCTTTGGGGTTCGGGAGTGATTTCCACGATTAATGAACCCTGGGGTGCATTTACGTGTCGGTCATCAACACTGGCAATTTTGGCCGATTCTTGCCCATTTCATGGACAATTACTCGCTGTTTTGGGGTCCCGGAGTGATTTCCACGATTAATGAACACCGGGGTTCGTTTATGTGTCGGTCATCAACACTCGCATTTTGGCGAATTCTGGCCCATTTCATGGATTATTACTCACCATTTTGGGGTCCCGAAGCGATTTCCATAGTTATTGAACCCGAAGGTGCACTTATGTGTCGGTCATCAACACTGGCAGTTTTGGCCGATTCTGGCCCGTTT
>NW_021194336.1:12418-13858 GCF_002162155.2 Triticum dicoccoides
CGAAGCAATTTCCATAGTTATTGAACCCCAATGTGCACTTACATGTCGGTCATCAACACTGGCAATTTTGGCCGATTCTGGCCCGTTTCATGGACTATTACTCACTATTTTGGGGTCCCGGAGTGATTTCCACGATTAATGAACACTGGGGTGCGTTTATGTGTCGGTCATCAACACTCGCAGTTTTGGCCAATTCTGGCCCGTTTCTTGGATTATTACTCACCATTTTGGGGTCCCGAAGCGATTTCCATAGTTATTGAACCCGAAGGTGCGCTTATGTGTCGATCATCAACACTGGCAGTTTTGGCCGATTTTGGCATGTTTCATGGACTATTACTCATTGCTTTGGTGTCTGGGAGTGATTTCCACGATTAATGAACACCGGGGTGCGTTTACGTGTGGTCATCAACACTGGCAGTTTTGGCCGATTCTGGCCCCTTTCATGGATTATTACTCACTCTTTTGGGGTCCCGGAGTGATTTCGTCGATTAATGAACCCTGGGGTGCGTTTACGTGTCAGTCATCAACACTCGTAGTTTTGGCCAATTCTGGTCCGTTTCTTCCATTATTACTTACCGTTTTGGGGTCCTTGAGCGATTTTCATAGTTACTGAACCCCAAGGTGCGCTTACGTGTCGGTCATCAACACTGGTAGTTTTGGCCGATTCTGGCCCGTTTCATGGACTATTACTCACTGTTTTGGGGTTCCGGAGTGATTTCCACGATTAATGAACCCTGGGGTGCGTTTACGTGTCGGTCATCAACACTCGTAGTTTTAGCCAATTCTGGTCCGTTTTTTTGATTATTACTCACCGTTTTGGAGTCCTGAAGCGATTTCCATAGTTATTGAACTTCAAGGTGCGCTTATGTGTCGGTCATCAACACTGGCAGTTTTGGCCGATTCTGGCCCGTTTCATGGACTATTACTCACTGTTTTGGGGTCCCAGAGCGATTTCCATAGTTATTGAACCCCAAGGTGCACTTACGTGTCGGTCATCAACACTGGCAATTTTGGCCGATTCTTGCCCATTGCATGGACTATTACTCGTTGTTTTGGGGTCCCGGAGTGATTTCCACGATTAATGAACACTGGGGTTCGTTTATGTGTCGGTCATCAACACTCGCAGTTTTGGCGAATTCTGGCCCATTTCTTGGATTATTACTCACCATTTTGGGGTCCCGAAGCGATTTCCATAGTTATTGAACCCGAAGGTGCAATTATGTGTCGGTCATCAACACTGGCAGTTTTGGCTGATTCTGGCCCGTTTCATGTACTATTACTCACTGTTTTGGGGTTCCGGAGTGATTTCCACGATTAATGAACCCTGGGGTGCGTTTACGTGTCGGTCATCAACCCTCGCAGTTTTGGCCGATTCTGGCCCGTTTCATGGACTATTACTCACTGTTTTGGGGTCCCGAAGCAATTTCCACAGTTATTGAA
>NW_021194336.1:14854-15288 GCF_002162155.2 Triticum dicoccoides
TGGCCCGTTTCTTGGATTATTACTCACCATTTTGGGGTCCCGAAGCGATTTCCATAGTTATTGAACCTGAAGGTGCGCTTAAGTGTCGGTCATCAACACTGTCAGTTTTGGCCGATTTTGGCCCGTTTCATGGACTATTACTCACTGCTTTGGGGTCTGGGAGTGATTTCCACGATTAATGAACACTGGAGTGCGTTTACGTGTGGTCATCAACACTGGCAGTTTTGGCCGATTCTGGCCCCTTTCATGGATCATTACTCACCGTTTCGGGCTCCCGAAGCGATTGCATTAGTTATTGAACCCCAAGGTGCGCTTATGTGTCGGTCATCAACACTGGCAGTTTTGGTCGATTCTGGCCCGTTTCATGGACTATTACTCACTGTTTTGGGGTCCCGGAGTGATTTCTTCGAATAATGAACCCTGGGGTGCGCTTA
>NW_021194336.1:15440-16447 GCF_002162155.2 Triticum dicoccoides
GTTTCATGGACTATTACTCACTGTTTTGGGGTCTCAGAGTAATTTCCACGATTAACGAACCTTGGGTGTGTTTACGTGTCGTTCTTCAACACAGGCAGTTTTGGCCGGTTCTGGCCCGTTTGATGGACTATTACTCACAGTTTTGGGGTCCCGAAGCAATTTCCACAGTTATTGAACCCCAAGGTGCACTTACATGTCGGTCATCAACACTGGCAATTTTGGCCGATTCTGGCCCGTTTCATGGACTATTACTCACTGTTTTGGGGTCCCGGAGTGATTTCTTCGAATAATGAACCCTGGGGTGCGCTTACGTGTCGGTCATCAACACTCGCAGTTTTGGCCAATTCTGGTCCTTTTTTTGATTATTACTCACCGTTTTGGGGTCCCGAAGTGATTTCCGTAGTTATTGAACCCCAAGGTGCGCTTACGTGTCGGTCATCAACATGGGTAGTTTTGGCTGATTCTGGCCCGTTTCATGGACTATTACTCACTGTTTCGGGGTCTCAGAGTGATTTCCACGATTAACGAACCCCAAGGTGCGCTTACGTGTGGGTCATCCACACTGGCAGTTTTGGCCGATTCTGACCCATTTCATGGACTATTACTCACTGTTTTGGGGTCTCGGAGTAATTTCAACGATTAACGAACCTTGGGTGTGTTTACGTGTCGTTCATCAACACAGGCAGTTTTGGCCGGTTCTGGCCTGTTTCATGGACTATTACTCACTGCTTTGGGGTTCGGGAGTGATTTCCACGATTAATGAACCCTGGGGTGCATTTACGTGTCGGTCATCAACCCTCGCAGTTTTGGCCGATTCTGGCCCGTTTCATGGACTATTACTCACCGTTTTGGGGTCCCGAAGCAATTTCCATAGTTATTGAACCCCAATGTGCACTTACATGTCGGTCATCAACACTGGCAATTTTGGCCGATTCTGGCCCGTTTCATGGACTATTACTCACTATTTTGGGGTCCCGGAGTGATTTCCACGATTAATGAACACTGGG
>NW_021194336.1:16457-16921 GCF_002162155.2 Triticum dicoccoides
CTATTACTCATTGTTTTGGGGTCTCGGAGTAATTTCAACGATTAACGAACCTTGGGTGTGTTTACGTGTCGTTCATCAACACAGGCAGTTTTGGCCGGTTCTGGCCTGTTTCATGGACTATTACTCACTGCTTTGGGGTTCGGGAGTGATTTCCACGATTAATGAACCCTGGGGTGCATTTACGTGTCGGTCATCAACACTGGCAATTTTGGCCGATTCTTGCCCATTTCATGGACAATTACTCGCTGTTTTGGGGTCCCGGAGTGATTTCCACGATTAATGAACACCGGGGTTCGTTTATGTGTCGGTCATCAACACTCGCATTTTGGCGAATTCTGGCCCATTTCATGGATTATTACTCACCATTTTGGGGTCCCGAAGCGATTTCCATAGTTATTGAACCCGAAGGTGCACTTATGTGTCGGTCATCAACACTGGCAGTTTTGGCCGATTCTGGCCCGTTT
>NW_021194336.1:16931-17784 GCF_002162155.2 Triticum dicoccoides
CGAAGCAATTTCCATAGTTATTGAACCCCAATGTGCACTTACATGTCGGTCATCAACACTGGCAATTTTGGCCGATTCTGGCCCGTTTCATGGACTATTACTCACTATTTTGGGGTCCCGGAGTGATTTCCACGATTAATGAACACTGGGGTGCGTTTATGTGTCGGTCATCAACACTCGCAGTTTTGGCCAATTCTGGCCCGTTTCTTGGATTATTACTCACCATTTTGGGGTCCCGAAGCGATTTCCATAGTTATTGAACCCGAAGGTGCGCTTATGTGTCGATCATCAACACTGGCAGTTTTGGCCGATTTTGGCATGTTTCATGGACTATTACTCATTGCTTTGGTGTCTGGGAGTGATTTCCACGATTAATGAACACCGGGGTGCGTTTACGTGTGGTCATCAACACTGGCAGTTTTGGCCGATTCTGGCCCCTTTCATGGATTATTACTCACTCTTTTGGGGTCCCGGAGTGATTTCGTCGATTAATGAACCCTGGGGTGCGTTTACGTGTCAGTCATCAACACTCGTAGTTTTGGCCAATTCTGGTCCGTTTCTTCCATTATTACTTACCGTTTTGGGGTCCTTGAGCGATTTTCATAGTTACTGAACCCCAAGGTGCGCT
Source organism: Triticum dicoccoides (assembly GCF_002162155.2). NCBI lineage: Eukaryota > Viridiplantae > Streptophyta > Magnoliopsida > Poales > Poaceae > Triticum > Triticum dicoccoides. The sequence continues at coordinate 17,560 of NW_021194336.1, forward strand.
TACGTGTCGGTCATCAACACTGGTAGTTTTGGCCGATTCTGGCCCGTTTCATGGACTATTACTCACTGTTTTGGGGTTCCGGAGTGATTTCCACGATTAATGAACCCTGGGGTGCGTTTACGTGTCGGTCATCAACACTCGTAGTTTTAGCCAATTCTGGTCCGTTTTTTTGATTATTACTCACCGTTTTGGAGTCCTGAAGCGATTTCCATAGTTATTGAACTT
>NW_021194336.1:21921-22588 GCF_002162155.2 Triticum dicoccoides
TGTTTCGGGGTCTCAGAGTGATTTCCACGATTAACGAACCCCAAGGTGCGCTTACGTGTGGGTCATCCACACTGGCAGTTTTGGCCAATTCTGGTCCGTTTCATGGACTATTACTCACTGTTTTGGGGTCTCAGAGTAATTTCCACGATTAACGAACCTTGGGTGTGTTTACGTGTCGTTCTTCAACACAGGCAGTTTTGGCCGGTTCTGACCTGTTTCATGGACTATTACTCACTGCTTTGGGGTTCGGGAGTGATTTCCATGATTAATGAACCCTGGGGTGCGTTTACGTGTCGGTCATCAACCCTCGCAGTTTTGGCCGATTCTGGCCCGTTTCATGGACTATTACTCACCGTTTTGGGGTCCCGAAGCAATTTCCGTAGTTATTGAACCCCAAGGTGCATTTACATGTCGGTCATCAACACTGGCAATTTTGGGCGATTCTGGCCCGTTTCATGGACTATTACTCACTATTTTGGGGTTTCGGAGTGATTTCCACGATTAATGAACACTGGGGTGCGTTTATGTGTCGGTCATCAACACTCGTAGTTTTGGCCAATTCTGGTCCGTTTCTTTGATTATTACTCACCGTTTTGGAGTGCCGAAGCGATTTCCATAGTTATTGAACTTCAAGGTGCGCTTATGTGTCGGTCATCAACACTGGCAG
>NW_021194336.1:22684-25154 GCF_002162155.2 Triticum dicoccoides
CGTTTTGGGGTCCCAGAGCGATTTCCATAGTTATTGAACCCCAAGGTGCACTTACGTGTCGGTCATCAACACTGGCAATTTTGGCCGATTCTTGCCCATTTCATGGACTATTACTCGCTCTTTTGGGGTCCCGGAGTGATTTCCACGATTAATGAACACTGGGGTTCGTTTATGTGTCGGTCATCAACACTGGCAGTTTTGGCCGATTCTGGCCCGTTTCATGTACTATTACTCACTGTTTTGGGGTTCCGGAGTGATTTCCACGATTAATGAACCCTGGGGTGCGTTTACATGTCGATCATCAACCCTCGCAGTTTTGGCCGACTCTGGCCCGTTTCATGGACTATTACTCACCGTTTTGGGGTCCCGAAGCAATTTCCACAGTTATTGAACCCCAAGGTGCACTTACATGTTGGTCATCAACACTAGCAATTTTGGCCGATTCTGGCCCATTTCATGGACTATTACTCACTGTTTTGCGGTCCCGGAGTGATTTCCACGATTAATGAACACTGGGGTGCGTTTATGTGTTGGTCATCAACACTCGCTTTTTTGGCCAATTCTGGCCCGTTTCTTGGATTATTACTCACCATTTTGGGGTCCCGAAGCGATTTCCATAGTTATTGAACCTGAAGGTGCGCTTAAGTGTCGGTCATCAACACTGTCAATTTTGGCCGATTTTGGCCCGTTTCATGGACTATTACTCACTGCTTTGGGGTCTGGGAGTGATTTGCACGATTAATGAACACTGGAGTGCGTTGACGTGTGGTCATCAACACTGGCAGTTTTGGCCGATTCTGGCCCCTTTCATGGATTATTACTAACCGTTTTGGGCTCCCGAAGCGATTGCCTTAGTTATTGAACCCCAAGGTGCGCTTATGTGTCGGTCATCAACACTGGCAGTTTTGGTCGATTCTGGCCCGTTTCATGGACTATTACTCACTGTTTTGGGGTCCCGGAGTGATTTCCATGATTAATGAACACTGGGGTGCGTTTATGTGTCGGTCATCAACACTCGTAGTTTTGGCCAATTCTGGTCCGTTTCTTGGATTATTACTCACCGTTTTGGAGTCCCGAAGCGATTTCCATAGTTATTGAACTTCAAGGTGCGCTTATGTGTCGGTCATCAACACTGGCAGTTTTGCCCGATTCTGGCCCGTTTCATGGACTATTACTCACCGTTTTGGGGTCCCAGAGCGATTTCCATAGTTATTGAACCCCAAGGTGCAATTACGTGTCGGTCGTCAACACTGGCAATTTTGGCCGATTCTTGCCCATTTCATGGACTATTACTCGCTATTTTGGGGTCCCGGAGTGATTTCCACGATTCTTGCCCATTTCATGGACTATTACTCGCAGTTTTGGCCGATTCTGGCCCGTTTCTTGGATTATTACTCACCATTTTGGGGTCCCGAAGCGATTTCCATAGTTATTGAACCTGAAGGTGCGCTTAAGTGTCGGTCATCAACACTGTCAGTTTTGGCCGATTTTGGCCCGTTTCATGGACTATTACTCACTGCTTTGGGGTCTGGGAGTGATTTCCACGATTAATGAACACTGGAGTGCGTTTACGTGTGGTCATCAACACTGGCAGTTTTGGCCGATTCTGGCCCCTTTCATGGATCATTACTCACCGTTTCGGGCTCCCGAAGCGATTGCATTAGTTATTGAACCCCAAGGTGCGCTTATGTGTCGGTCATCAACACTGGCAGTTTTGGTCGATTCTGGCCCGTTTCATGGACTATTACTCACTGTTTTGGGGTCCCGGAGTGATTTCTTCGAATAATGAACCCTGGGGTGCGCTTACGTCTCGGTCATCAACACTCGCAGTTTTGGCCAATTCTGGACCTTTTTTTGATTATTACTCATCGTTTTGGGGTCCCGAAGTGATTTCCATAGTTATTGAACCCCAAGGTGCGCTTACGTGTCGGTCATCAACACTGGTAGTTTTGGCCGATTCTGGCCCGTTTCATGGACTATTACTCATTGTTTCGGGGTCTCAGAGTGATTTCCACGATTAACGAACCCCAAGGTGCGCTTACGTGTGGGTCATCCACACTGGCAGTTTTGGCCAATTCTGGTCCGTTTCATGGACTATTACTCACTGTTTTGGGGTCTCAGAGTAATTTCCACGATTAACGAACCTTGGGTGTGTTTACGTGTCGTTCTTCAACACAGGCAGTTTTGGCCGGTTCTGACCTGTTTCATGGACTATTACTCACTGCTTTGGGGTTCGGGAGTGATTTCCATGATTAATGAACCCTGGGGTGCGTTTACGTGTCGGTCATCAACCCTCGCAGTTTTGGCCGATTCTGGCCCGTTTCATGGACTATTACTCACCGTTTTGGGGTCCCGAAGCAATTTCCGTAGTTATTGAACCCCAAGGTGCATTTACATGTCGGTCATCAACACTGGCAATTTTGGGCGATTCTGGCCCGTTTCATGGACTATTACTCACTATTTTGGGGTT
>NW_021194337.1:0-1532 GCF_002162155.2 Triticum dicoccoides
GTCAGGGGAGCCACGAGGGGCCCACGAGGGTGGAGGGCCCGCCCTGGGGGGTGGGCGCCCCCCTACCTCGTGCCTTCCTCGTTGCTTCTTTGACGTGGACTCCAAGTCTCCCCGGTTGCTTTCCTTCCAAAAATAACTTCTCCAGAAGGTTTCATTCCGTTTCGACTCCGTTTGATATTCCTTTTCTTCGAAGCACTGAAACAAGGGAAAAAACAGGAACTGGCACTAGGCTCTGGGTCAATAGGTTAGTCCCAAAAATAATATAAAAGTGTAAATAAAGCCCATAAACATCCAAGATAGATAATATAATAGCATGAAACAATCAAAAATTATAGATACGTTGGAGATATATCAACAACTTATGGGAACAAGAATCAACTAGCATAGGAAGGCAAAACAAGCATAACTTCAAAACATTCAACACATAGAGAGGAAACTTGATATTATTGCAATTCCTACAAACATAAGTTCTTCCCTCATAATAATTTTTAGTAGAATCATGAAGAAATTCAACAATATAACCATCACATAAGGCACTCTTTTCATGATGCATAATCATAGAAATTTTGTTACTCTCCACATAAGCAAATTTATTCTCATCAATAGTAGTGGGAGAAAAATTAAAAAAATAACTATCATGTGATTGAAAATTAAAATCATGATGACAAGTTTCATGGTTATTATTATTCAATACAACATACATGTCATCACCATAATCATCATAGATAGCAACTTTGTTATCATAGTCAATTGAAGCCTCATCCAAAATGGTGGATTCATCACTAAATAAAGTCATGACCTCTCCGAATCCACTTTCATCAATACAATCATCATAAATAGGTGGTGTGCAATCATCATAATAAATTTTCTCATCAAAACTTGGGGGACTGAAAATATCATCTTCATGAAATATAGCATCCCCAAGCTTATGGCTTTGCATATCATTAGCATCCTGGATATTCAAAGAATTCATACTAACAACATTGCAATCATGCTCATCATTCAAATATTTTGTGCCAAACATTTTATTGACTTCTTCTTATTCTAACAATTGAGCACAAGTTTCCGAACCATCATTTTCAATATGATGCAACCTCAATTCCATTTTTTGTAGTTTTCTTTTTATAAACCAAACTAGTGATAAAACAAGAAACTAAAAGATTCAATTGCAAGATCTAAAGATATGCCTTCAAGCACTCACCTCCCTGGCAACGGTGCCAGAAAAGATCTTGATGTCTACTACGCAACTTTATTCTTGTAGACACGTGTTGGGCCTCCAAGCACAAAGTTTTGTTGGACAGTAGCAATTTTCCCTCAAGTGGATGACCTAAGGTTTACCAATCCGTGAGAGGTGTAGGATGAAGATGGTCTGTCTCAAATGACCCTACAACCAAATACAAGAAATCTCTTGTGTCCCCAACACACCCAATACAATGGCAAATTGTATAGGTGCACTAGTTCGGCGAAGATATGGTGATAAAAGTGTAAGATGGATGGTAGAAATATATTTTTATAATTTGAATAAATAAAAA
>NW_021194338.1:0-520 GCF_002162155.2 Triticum dicoccoides
CCGCCGCCGCCGACCCCCCGCACCGCGCGCACCGTCTTATAAAAAAATAAGTATCAAACAGCTTTTTAAATGCTACTGTCTTATAAAAAAATATTACTGTTATTATTTAAACAAGTTTGAACATATTTAAACATAAATAAGTATCAAACAGCTTTTTAAATGATAAAAAAATTTTGTGGAGCCTGGGAGTCGAACCCAGGACCTCCTAGTGTGAGAACTGGCTGCTGACCAGTCGAGCTAGTAGAGTGGGCTTGACGTGGACAGGTTCTGGTAGTACATAACCTTTTGGCTCGAGTTGAAATAAAAAAAAATACTAATGGCGCACCACGGTGAGGTGCGCCATTAGTATGGACATGCTAATGGCGCACCACGGTGAGGTGCGCCATTAGTATTGTGGCCCGATCCCCCTTCGCCCGATCCCCCCTTCGCCCGATCCCCCCTTCCCTCTCCCCCTCGCCAGTTCTCTCCCTCTCGATCCACCGCCGCCGCCGCCGCTGCCCTCGCCCTCGCCCTCGCCCTC
>NW_021194339.1:0-1168 GCF_002162155.2 Triticum dicoccoides
GCGCTCCCCCGCCATGGCCGACGCCACCATCGCCGTGCCTTCGTCGTAGCCGTGCTCCCCGCCGCCCGTGCATCCTCTCACCGTGTCCAGGAGCTCCGCCGCTGTCCACTTCATCGAGCAGCCGAGCCCCGAGCGCTCGCAACGGCCGAGTCCACCGCAACGACCTCGCCCGAACCATCGTCGCCGGAGATCCCCTTCAACGCCGTCGTCGCTCCGGTCCATCTCTGGCCGCACCAAGGACTCCGTCGCACTCACTGTGAGCTTAGCCATCTTCCCCTCCCTTCCGTTCTTGCTCCCGAGCCGTGTAGCAACCTCCCGGAGCTCAACCGCACCCACCGCCGTGGAGCTCGTCGCCGACGTGCTCCCGGTCATCCTCCAGCCACAAGATGGTGTCCATCTTACTCACCGAGTCTCGCAGCACCTAGCTAGCCACTCCACGAGCCTCACCGACCCCTCTAGCGTCAAGTTCGTCTTCGGCCGAACCCCGGTGGCCGCCAAAGTCGTCGCCGGCGCCAACTCCGGCCACCCCGACCCCAACGGACTCCACCAAGAGCTGCGGCTCGTCCCCAGCTCCACTCCGGTGGTCTCGGCGACCCATTTGGTGGCCGGAACGACCAAAACCACTTCCGCCGCCGCGTCGGGCTCGCCGGCGGCTAAACGCCGGTGCAGCCGACCCGGGTTTGACCACGGGTGGGCCCTGGTTGACTCCCCTGAGTTAATGACAGGTGGGGCCCAGCCCTGTTAATTAAACAGGTTTAGTTTTAATTAACTTTAATTAAATTAATCACCCTGACACGTGGGACCCACTGTCAGGTTTGACCTGGACCAGTTCCGTTGACCTGCTGACGTCACACTGACGTCAGGCTGACGCAATAATTGATTTTCTGGATTTAAATTAAATCAGGAAATTCCAGAATATTATTTAAACTTCAAAATTTCATAACTTTTATTCTGTAACTCCAAATTGGACAAATTATATATGAAAAATGATCAGAAAAATCCAATCTATCCATCTGTACTATTTTCATGCATGATTAAACAAGTTAAATTGATGTTTTAAGCAGAACAAGGAAAAGCACTTAAAAGGCCATGTTTGAGTTTGAAATTTGAATCTATGATTCAAATTTGTTCAAATCCTTCTGGTTTTAGTTGCATTAGCCCAACACAC
>NW_021194340.1:0-855 GCF_002162155.2 Triticum dicoccoides
GGAACTGGTCCAGGTCAAACCTGACAGTGGGTCCCACGTGTCAGGGTGATTAATTTAATTAAAGTTAATTAAAACTAAACCTGTTTAATTAACAGGGCTGGGCCCCACCTGTCATTGACTCAGGGGAGTCAACCAGGGCCCACCCGTGGTCAAACCCGGGTCGGCTGCACCGGCGTTTAGCCGCCGGCGAGCCCGACGCGGCGGCGGAAGTGGTTTTGGTCGTTCCGGCCACCAAATGGGTCGCCGAGACCACCGGAGTGGAGCTGGGGACGAGCCGCAGCTCTTGGTGGAGTCCGTTGGGGTCGGGGTGGCCGGAGTTGGCGCCGGCGACGACTTTGGCGGCCACCGGGGTTCGGCCGAAGACGAACTTGACGCTAGAGGGGTCGGTGAGGCTCGTGGAGTGGCTAGCTAGGTGCTGCGGGACTCGGTGAGTAAGATGGACACCATCTTGTGGCTGGAGGATGACCGGGAGCACGTCGGCGACGAGCTCCACGGCGGTGGGTGCGGTTGAGCTCCGGGAGGTTGCTACACGGCTCGGGAGCAAGAACGGAAGGGAGGGGAAGATGGCTAAGCTCACAGTGAGTGCGACGGAGTCCTTGGTGCGGCCGGAGATGGACCGGAGCGACGACGGCGTTGAAGGGGATCTCCGGCGACGATGGTTCGGGCGAGGTCGTTGCGGTGGACTCGGCCGTTGCGAGCGCTCGGGGCTCGGCTGCTCGATGAAGTGGACAGCGGCGGAGCTCCTGGACACGGTGAGAGGACGCACGGGCGGCGGGGAGCACGGCTACGACGAAGGCACGGCGATGGTGGCGTCGGCCATGGCGGGGGAGCGCGAGGGGGAGGAGCTGGAGAGGA
>NW_021194341.1:0-988 GCF_002162155.2 Triticum dicoccoides
TTTGAGATTTGCTTGACGGATTTGTGACACCCACCACCACCACTTGTTCGTAGTCTGTAGGATCATATTCTTGTGTGTTTCTATTGCTGCTAACCATGCCAGGATCACAAGCCGACGAGATTGACTGGGAGAATTTATCGAACAAGGAGCTTCATGATAAGTTTCAGCAAATGATGACTGAACAGGTGCAAGATGTGCTGAACAATTTTGAAGAGGCCATGGAGAAGATCACTGGCCTTGAGAAGACGTTCGAAACAAAGCTCGATAACAAGTTTAATGAATTGCTCGCGCGTCTTCCACCACCACCACTCGCTGCACCTAACGCACCTCTCCAACAACAACAACAACGACTACCTCCACGTCGCGAAGCAGACCTCCGCCGAGCAAGCCGTGTTCCTCTTGCGTTTGGCCAAACTGTTGGTGCTGCTGTTGATACTTATGTGGCTCCTGCTGCTGATGCGGAGGAGGATGATTATGTGGGAGATTATGAGGATGAGGTTGATCAAAATCAACACTACGTGCAGCCACCTGTACTGCCACCAGCAGGTCGACCTCAGGTATATATTCGTAATGGTAGGCCTGCACCACCACCTCAGGTACGAGATGATGTCCATATTCCTAAACTGAAATTGAATATTCCACCATTTGAGGGTAGATATGTTCCTGATATATATCTTACTTGGGAGTTAGAAACTGAACAACGATTTACATGTTTACAATATCCTGAGGAGAGACGAGTTGCTGCTGCTGTTTGTGCTTTCACTAGTTTTGCATGTGTATGGTGGTCTGAACATTGTAGATTATATCCTATTCCAACTACTTGGGCTGCTTTGAAAACTGCTATGCGTACGCGTTGGGTTCCACCATATTATCAACGTGAATTGCTTCAAAAATTGCAGCGTTTAAGACAAGGGAAAAATTCTGTAGAAGAATATTATCAGGAATTACAAACTGGCATGATTAGATGTGGTATTGTTGAGGAGAATGA
>NW_021194342.1:0-1371 GCF_002162155.2 Triticum dicoccoides
TATTGTTTTATTTCTTTTGTGCTTTATTTTAATTTTGAAGGAGTTTCATATATTCTACGGTACTACATACATGCATATGAATGTACAATTTCAAATAAATTTGAAATTAGAACCAAAAAGAATTCAAGAGGAATATACAATATATATTCAATATCATCGGATGACCATATACAATTTTGAACAAGTTTCCATACATGATTTAATGCATATAAAGTTCTACGTCCTCGTAATAGTGTTCTCCTTTAGGATGGAGGACTTCCCTGCTGAACCATCCAGCTAGTTCCTCTTGAAGTGGTCGGAAGCGAGCTTCTGGACTAAGCATCCACCGGAGGTTATTCCTCTGAGCATTGGTATCACTCGGAACCCGCTCAGAGGTGTATCTCCGGATCATCTCACAGACATAGTATCCACATAGATTGGTCTCCGGTGGCTGAATATCCCCAGCATTCTTAGCATTTAACATTTTGAATTCTAGCTCTTTTTTGAATTCACCGACCTTTGTATCTACGAACCGTCTCCAAACCCTACGAGGCAAAGAAAATTAAATGAACAAGAGAGTTATTAATTAGTTACTTGATATTAGGAAATGAACGAAATAGGCCGATCGATATAGAGCGCAAATGAATGAAAATAATTACTTCTGCAGCATTCTTCTCATGCCGCCCCAAAGCTTTGGATCCATATTCACAGAGTCGTGGACGAGACATTCTGAGGTGTTAACTTTAATTACTAGCAGAATCCAGTGGAACCTGCGGACACGATACATGCACACTACGTCATGCATAACTCATCGATTAGCCGGCCACATACCATGCATGGAGTAAACAAAAGAGAATGTGCTCAAGACAGAAACACTCACTCAAAATGGTAAGGAAATAGAATATCACTTTTGAGTTTCTGCTTTGTAAGAAACTGCCACAGGTCTGCCTCCACGTCGGCGGGGTAACGCTCCAACACATGTCCATTAACGATGTGTGGGTCAATGAACCCAACATCATGGATGTTCCTTACTCTGCATTCCTTAATCTTCATTCTGCATGTATAATAGCGGACACAACAATATAGTTAGGACATATATATAGTGCAGGCAATATGAACGAGATGGGGTAGAAATTAATAAATCACTTACAGAACGTAGCAACTGATGATAGATTTATCGAGCTCGCGCAGATTGAAAAGCTGGAACAATTCACTCAGTTCAATTTGTACATAGTAATGTTTGAAGTGATGCTCATGTCTAACTTCCGCATAAATATATTCTTTGGCGTTTTTATTTTTTATGTAACCCTTGTACCATTTCAGCAGACCTTTCATTTGTGGAGGTAGATCCTTTTCCTGCGCAGGCTCGACGAGAGGCCCATTCTTGACATA
>NW_021194343.1:0-1230 GCF_002162155.2 Triticum dicoccoides
GATCATGGTGTCAAGCCGGTGACAAGATGATCATGGAGCCCCGAAGATGAAGATCAATGGAGCTATATGATATTGGCCATATCATGTCACAACTATATAATTGCATGTGATGTTTATTATGTTTATGCATCTTGTTTACTTAGGACGACAGTAGTAAATAAGATGATCCCTTACAAAAATTTCAAGAAGTGTTCTCCCCTAACTGTGCACCGTTGCTACAGTTCGTCGCTTCTAAGCACCACGTGATGATCGGGTGTGATGGATTCTTACGTTCACATACAACGGGTGTAAGACAGTTTTACACAGCGAAAACACTTAGGGTTAACTTGACGAGCCTAGCATGTGCAGACATGGCCTCGGAACACGGAGACCGAAAGGTCGAACACGAGTCGTATGGAAGATACGATCAACATGAGAATGTTCACCGACGATGACTAGCCCGTCTCACGTGATGATCGGACATGGCCTAGTCGACTCGGATCGTGTAACACTTAGATGACTAAAGGGATGTCTAATCTGAGTGGGAGTTCATAATTTGATTAGAACTTAATTATCATGAACTTAGTCTAAAACCTTTGCAAATATGTCTTGTAGATCAAATGGCCAACGCTCATGTCAACATGAACTTCAACGCGTTCCTAGAGAAAACCAAGCTGAAAGATGATGGCAGCAACTATACGGACTGGGTCCGGAACCTGAGGATCATCCTCATAGCTGCCAGGAAACAATATGTCCTAGAAGGACCGCTAGGTGACGCTCCCGTCCCAGAGAACCAAGACATTATGAATGCTTGGCAAACTCGCACTGATGATTACTCCCTCGTTCAGTGCGGCATGCTTTACAGCTTAGAACTGGGGCTCCAAAAGCGTTTTGAGCATCACGGAGCATATGAGATGTTCGAAGAGCTGAAACTAGTTTTCCAAGCTCATGCCCGGGTCGAGAGATATGATGTCTCCGACAAGTTCTACAGTTGTAAGATGGAGGAAAACAGTTCTGTCAGTGAGCACATCCTGAAGATGTCTGGGTTGCACAACCGTATGACCCAGCTGAACATTAACCTCCCAGATGAGGCGGTCATTGACAGAATCCTCCAGTCGCTCCCACCAAGCTACAAGAGCTTTGTGATGAACTACAACATGCAGGGGATGGAAAAGACCATTCCTGAAGTGTTCTCGATGCTGAAGTCAGCAGAGGCTGAAATCAAGAAAGAACATCAAGTGTTGATGGTCA
>NW_021194344.1:0-878 GCF_002162155.2 Triticum dicoccoides
CGACAGTTGCATCCACATGAGGAGAATTATCCTACACATGATCTAGAGCTTGCAGCCGTAGTCTATGCACTCAAGACCTGGCGACATTACCTCCTTGGTAAACGTTGCGAGATCTACACCGATCACCAGAGTCTCAAGTATATCTTCACCCAACCAGATCTGAACCTTAGGCAAAGACGTTGGTTGGAGTTAATCACAGATTATGATCTAGGGATTACCTACACCCCAGGCAAAGCCAATGTCATGGCTGATGCTCTAAGCCGTAAATCCTATTGCAACAATCTCATGTTGCAGCAAGGCCAACCACTTCTCCATGAGGAATTCTGTAAGCTTAACCTTCACATAGCTCCTCGCGGATTCCTTTCTACCCTGGTGGCGAAACCTGATCTTGAACATCGGATTATCGCTGCTCAAAAGCAAGACACAGGAATTTCTCGGATCAAGAGAAACATTAAGAAGGGAGTTGGTGGATGTTTCTCTATGGATGATCGTGGTGTTGTTTTCTTTGAGAATCGCTTGGTGGTTCCCAAGAATCAACATCTGCGACAATTGATCCTTAAGGAGGCGCATGAATCTCCTCTCACGATTCATCCCGGTAGTACTAAGATGTATCAGGACCTACGCCAGAGGTTCTGGTGGACTAGGATGAAGAGAGAAATCGCTGAGTTCATTGCTAAATGTGACGTATGTCGTCGCGTTAAGGCAGAGCATCAAAGACCTGCTGGCACCCTTCAGCCTTTAGCTATTCCTGAATGGAAATGGGATAAAGTTAGTATGGACTTCATCACCGGCTTTCCCAGGACCAAGAGAGGGAATAACGCTATCTTCGTAGTCGTTGATCGTCTTTCCAAAGTGGCTCACTTCCTCCCTGTTCGAGA
>NW_021194345.1:0-844 GCF_002162155.2 Triticum dicoccoides
AGGAGGACGAGCGGCACAGAGCGGAGGCGGCAGAGGCGGAAGAGGAGGCCCGCTACGAGGCGGCAATGGCGCAGGCCCTTGCCCTCTCCGCGGCCGGCGACAGCGTGGTGCCGCCGGTGCCCCGCCGTCCCCCATCAAGCCGGAGCCGCAGCCCGAGCCCGAGCCCAAGCCCATCGCACGCTTCTCCTTGAATGGAGTGGTGCGCGAGTGGATGTCCGCGCCACCGGTTTGGCTGGGGCGACGCCGGCGCAGGAGCAGGCCTACCTCGAGATGTGGCGCCAGCGCCGGCTGGCAGAGGAACGCCGTCAAGGCGAGTACGAGGAGATGCTCGAGCGCGACCTCGAGGAGGAGGCACGCGAGCCCGAGTAGGAGGCGCGCCAGGCCGCGGCTGCACAGGCGGCCGCACAGCCCCCCGCCCCAGCATTGTCTGCGTCGGCACAGCCCGACATGGTGGTGCTCTGGAACACGGCGTTCGCCTGGGCCGGGCCGGCGCCGACGCTCATCGACCTCACGAACCCCGAGGACGAGGACGACGACGCCTAGGGCGGCGCGCCGCCTCGTAGTTTAGGCTGTTTTTTTTAATGCATATGTGGACGCGTGGACTCTCGCCGGCTTTCGTGGCCGGGTTTAATGTTTAATGTTGTTTCTCTTTTTTTAAATATGCATACGTTCATTTTTTGGCGCCTTAAAATGGGTCTCAGGCCAGCGTTGGGCGCAGGCGCCGATCCAAATACGAAAGCGGGCATCTATATATGTCTGGCCAATCCAAACGGACAAAAAGCGAACGAAATTATCGTCCGTTTAGGTCGGCCCGTTGAAGTTGCTCTGACCATGCCTCATGTCC
>NW_021194346.1:0-1160 GCF_002162155.2 Triticum dicoccoides
TTTTTTTTGAAAACTTTTTATTTTCAAATTTCTGAATTATTTTAACCTCTAATCTCTAATCACCCCTGATCACTGCTCAATTTAATCTCTAATCACCCCTCATCATTCCAAATCATCTCACTTCCCGAACGGTCACCCATCCTCTCACTACTCCAGCCTGAGCACGCTTAACTTCCGGGTTCTATTCTCCCTCGTTTCCAAGTCTGCACTTGTTGTTTTCCTGACAATAGTAAGATGTCAATCCTATTAACCCTCAGGAATTTAGCTTGAGCACGAAGTCACATATTTCACAGTTTGAGTTTAAAACTATTGTTCTAAGAAACAATAATTTTTTAGTAACACTAATATTTTTAAATAAGTAGTTTGACCATTGTTTGACCACAGTTTAACCATAGTTTGACCAGATTTGACCAAAATTCAAAAAAGGTGAAATAATTATTTAATAACACTAATATTCTTGAATAATTATTTAGTAACACTAATACTTCTTGAATAAGTAGTTTGACCATAGTTTGACCAGATTTACTGAAAATTTAAAAAAACTAAAATTTGAGCATAACTTTTTTTCCTTTTGGAATTTGAGGATTCTAGAAATTTGCAAACAGGCCATAGGCGGTCTCCATCGGATGTAACTTTTCGAGTAGATGATTTTTCATATAAAAAACTTTTTCATCCGAGTTCGTATGCAAAAGTTATGCCCATTTTACAAATTCCAGAGAGATTTTGTAAATAAAGTCAAAATTCATATTTGTAAATTTTCCCAACAACTAGACCACATATCACATGTGAAACTTATTTTCTTTTATTTTTTTGACATTTCCATCATTTTCTTTTATTTTTTTTAAAACTGAAAAGGCGATCCACGAGGGGGGGGGGGTAGTTTGAAAATGGGACCTTTAGTACCGGTTCGTGGCACGAACCGGGACTAAAGGTCTCATCCCCATTAGTCCCGGTTCGTGCCTCAAACCGGGACTAAAGGTCTAATCTTTAGTCCCGGTTTGTGGCACGAACCGGGACCAATGGTTGTGGGCCAGGAGCGAGGCCCATTGGTCCCGGTTCATCCCACCAACCGGGACCAAAAGGTCTAGATGAACCGGGACTAATGCCTTAGCCGCACGAACCGGGACCAATGCTCACATTAGTCCCGGTTCTAGACTGAA
>NW_021194347.1:0-1324 GCF_002162155.2 Triticum dicoccoides
TTTTCGTTTCGAGCTGTTTCTGTTTCAGATCTAGAGCATCATGTCGTCTTCAAGCGCTCCCAAGGACAAGTTTTTCGAGAAGGTTATCAATCCGTATCTTGCGGAGGTGCTGCATCACCCTCAAACCATTGAGATGCGTGAGGGGGTGTTGCATATCCGCGATGTGGAAGGACCAAGGCGTACCGGGAGCGTGGAGACAAAGCTCGAAGCCATGGAACAAGAAGTTTTCAAGTGTCAAGGGATGGTGGAGCGTGGACTCAACGCCAACCAGATGATGATCACGGAGTTCACCAACAACCACAAGCTGGATGCCAAAGTCATTGGGGAGACCATCTTCAAGCTTCAAGAGAAAATCAAGCACCTCCAAGCCCAGATTTATGACCTGCAAAACCAGAACTGTGAGTATGAATATAGATTCAAGCGAATGAGTTTGGCTGCAGATTTAAGGATCACGGAGACTCGATCATCCTTTTATGATGGAGAGCCTATGCCTTGGAAGACGGACGACAAGCCTACTTCATCAACAACTCCTACTTCACCACCTCGAAAGACATAATCACTTGGGTATGGGCACTCCCCTTGGCAATTGCCAAGCTTGGGGGAGGTGCCCCGGTATCGTATCACCATCACACTCCTATCTTTACCGCTTTATTTAGTTCGATCCTTTTAGTAGTATCTTGATCTATTAGTTCGAAGTTTTGATATCAAGTAGTTTTGAGTTTTTCGTTGTGATCTCTTTATGTAAGCGAGTCCGTGTGCTATCTATAATAAAGATTAGTGTTGAGTTAAGGGCTTTGCTTTGTCGCTATGATCTTGAGAAAGTAGAGAGAACAAAAGAGTTCATATTGATATTATGGATAGTGATAACTTCACACATAGAAAGTATGAGGCATAAATTGTTGAGGGTTGATGAATGCAGCCTTGGTCATCGTTGCAATTAATAAGAAGTAATAAGGAAAGAGGGGTTCACATATAAATATATTATCTTGGACATCTTTTATGATTGTGAAGCACTCATTAAGTATGACATGCTAAAAGAGTTGATGTTGGACAAGGAAGACAACGTAATGGTTTATGTTTTCTGACATCTCAGTTAATGTATATTGTCATTGACCTTACAAACATGTTGAGCTTGCCTTTCCCCCTCATGCTAGCCAAATTCCTTGCACTAAGTAGAGATACTACTTGTGCTTCCAAATATCCTTAAACCCAGTTTTGCCATGAGAGTCCATCATATCTACCTATGGATTGAGTAAGATCCTTCAAGTAAGTTATCATCGGTGCAAGCAACAAAAATTGCTCTTTAAATATGCATGACTTATTA
>NW_021194348.1:0-1576 GCF_002162155.2 Triticum dicoccoides
TTTCTTAAATTTGGGGTTGCGATGCTTATATGAAAAAGTTTCATCCTGATAAGCTCAAACTCAAATCGGAGAAGTGCGTCTTCATAGGATATCCAAAGGAAACTATTGGATACACCTTCTATCACAGATCCGAAAGGCAAGACTTTTGTTGCTAAATTCGGAAACTTTCTGGAGAAGGAGTTTCTCTCGAAAGAAGTGAGTGGGAGGAAAGTAGAACTTGACGAGGTAACTGTACCTGCTCCCTTACTGGAAAGTAGTTCATCACAGAAAACTGTTTCAGTGACATCTACACCAGTCAGTGAGGAAGCCAATGATAATGATCATGAAACTTCAGATCAAGATACTACTGAACTTCGTAGATCAACCAGAGTAAGATCCGCACCAGAGTGGTACGGTAATCCTGTTCTGGAGGTCATGCTACTAGATCATGATGAACCTACGAACTATGAAGAAGCGATGGTGAGCACAGATTCCGCAAAGTGGCTAGAAGCCATGAAATCTGAGATATGATCCATGTATGAGAACAAAGTGTAGACTTTGATTGACTTGCCCGATGATCGGTGAGTCATTAAAAATAAATGGATCTTCAAGAGGAAGACGGACGTTGATAGTAGTGTTACTATCTACAAAGCTAGACTTGTCGAAAAAGGTTTTTGACAAAGTTCAAGGTGTTGAATACGATGAGATTTTCTTACTCGTATCGATGCTTAAAAGTCTGTCCGAATCATGTTAGCAATTGCCGCATTTTATGATTATGAAATTTGGCAGATGGATGTCAAAACTGCATTCCTGAATGGATTTCTGGAAGAAGAGTTGTATATGATGCAACCGGAAGGTTTTGTCGATCCAAAGGGAGCTAACAAAGTGTGCAAGCTCCAGCGATCCATTTATGGACTGGTGCAAGAATCTCGGAGTTGGAATATACGCTTTGATAAGTTGATCAAAGCATATAGTTATTGTACAGACTTACAGTGAAGCCTGTATTTACAAGAAAGTGAGTGGGAGCTCTGTAGCATTTCTGATATTATATGTGGATGACATATTATTGATTGGAAATGATATAGAATTTCTGGATAGCATAAAGGGATACTTGAATAAAAGTTTTTCAAGAAAAGACCTCAGTAAAAGCTACTTATATATTGAGAATTAAGATCTATTGAGATAGATCAAGACACTTGATAAGATTTTCAATGACTACATACCTTGGCAAGATTTTGAAATAGTTCAAAATGGAACAGTTAAAGAAAGAGTTCTTGCCTGTGTTGCAAAGGTATGAAATTGAGTAAGACTCAAATCCCGATCACAGCAGAAAATAGAAAGAGAATGAAAAGTCATTCCCTATGCCTCAGTCATAGGTTCTATAAAGTATGCTATGCTATGTACCAGACCTATTGTATACCTTGCTCTGTATTTGGCAAGGGAGTACAATAGTGATCTAGGAGTAGATCACTGGACATTGGTCAAGAATATCCTTAGTAAGGACTAAGGAGATGTTTCTCGATTATGGAGGTGATAAAAGAGTTTGTTGTAAAAGTTACATCAGTGCAAACTTTTACACTGATCCAGATGACTCTAA
>NW_021194349.1:0-1622 GCF_002162155.2 Triticum dicoccoides
AGAGAGAGTTGTTGTATATCCTGCTTGGCAGTTGTTTTTCATCATTATTTTCACTGCCGTTGTGATCTTCACTTATATCTTGCTGTCAAGAGCTACTTAGTATCCTTCATTGATGCTAGTTGTGCTACGCCGTGACCTCATTAGTGTTCTAGGCTCGCGTCTCTAGTCCGGTCTAGCCTAGGACCAGCACAGTACCGTCATTGAGCGTTTATTCAACATTGCATCTTTGAATTGATTATTGCTAATCTTTTGCTACCATATATAGCCAACCCAGCTCCACATATTTCTACACCGTGTATACGTACGCTCCCCTGGCAATCGCTTTACTCAATATTCGGAGTTAGTTGACACCGCTGGTTGCCGATCACCGCCTGCTGCATGGTAAGAACTTGTAAGACATTGATATTTGCTTTACTGTGAGCGTTTTACCACCACATCTTAGTAGTTATAGGAACATTATTTTTGGATTTTGTTTCTTGTTCTACTAATCATGACAGGATCCAGAGTCAATTCATGGGCTTTGTCGATCGCGGGAGACGTGCCACCACCTTTGCAAATACCACAACCGTCACGAGAGGTGCACAAACATCCAAATGCACATGATCAGGTTAATGTATCTATACCACCATTTAATGGCCATTTTAAACCTGCTTTATATATTGAATGGGAGTTCGACATAAAAAATATATTTGCTTCCCATAAATTCAATGAACATAAAAAGGTTAAGGTTGCGGTTGGTTCTTTCACTGGTTATGCTTTGGTTTGGTGGAGTGAATATTGTCGGTTACACCCTGATTATATATCTACTACTTGGGATGATTTGAAATACCTTGTTGCATTCCTCTTTAGAAGAAAGTGAAGATGATTTTATGGATAGATTTTGGGGAGGATTGAACCGTGATATTCAAGAGATACTAATTCATGAAGAGTGTTATCATATGGACCATTTGTTTCATCTTGCTTGCAAAGCTGAACAGGAAATAAAACGACGTGTTGGCCACGAGGAGAACAAGCGCACGGTGCACATTCCAAGAGTTGATATGATTGTTCCTTCAACTACTAGGCATACTATGACAACCACATCCGTTGTTGTCAGGACTATATCACCTCCACCATGTGACACATCGCCCCCGAGAGTGGCTACATCATCTGAGTTGATCATAAGAGGTAATGACAAAGGTTCTGATCTTCCATCTCTACATGAGAATGATGAATGCCTTGTCAATTTGAATGCACCATCTGATGAGCTACCCACTACTTTGATCACACCACCTATTTTAGAGGACTACGTTGATAATTTGACTTTGCCATGTGATCAAACAACTGAAATACCAACAATTTTGAGTGCACCCATTGAATTAACTATTGATGCAAAAGAACCAATGTTTAATCATTTTGATATGACCTCTAATCTTGGTGATGATTCTGTGTTGAATGACTTATTGCATGTTTGCTTATTTAAGCATGTTGTAGCATGTAAATTTGATGCAAGTAAGGTTTATTCACCAATGTTGGGATGGTTTAATGATGAACATTGTCAATCTTTTGAAATGAATAAGAGCTTCACTTATATGTGCAAACTGAGTTGCAATATTTTCATGCCTTCTACTTCTTGTGCTAAT
>NW_021194350.1:0-1247 GCF_002162155.2 Triticum dicoccoides
GGTCATCAACACTCATAATTTTGGCTGATTCTGGTCCGTTTCGTGCACTATTACTCGCCGCTTTGGGGTCCCAGAGCGATTTCCATGGTTGTTGAACTCCAAGGTGCACTTACGTGTCTGTCATCAACATTCATAGTTTTTGCCAATTCTGGCCCGTTTCTTGGACTATTACTCTGTTTTGGCGTCCCGGTGTGATTTCCATGATTGACGAACACCGGGGTGCGTTTATGTGTCGGTTAGCAACACTCGCATTTTGGGCCGCTTCTGGCCCGTTTCGTCGACTATTACTCACCGTTTTGGGGCCCCAAAGCGATTTCCATGGTTGTTGAACCCCATGGTGCGCTTACGTGTCGATCATCAACAATCGCAGTTTGGGTCGATTTTGGCCCGTTTCTTGCACTATTAATTAGTTTTGGCCGTCCCGCAGTGATTTCCACGATTGACGAACTCCGTGGTGCGTTTACATGTCAGTCATCAACACACAAATTTGGTCGACTCTGGTCCATTTCGTGCATGATTATTCACCATTTTGGCGTCCCAGAGCGATTTCCATGATTGACAATTCCCGGGGTGCGTTTGCGTGTCTGTCCTCAACACTCACAGTTTGGGCCAATTCTGACGCCATTCGAGGACTATTACTCAACATTTAGGGGTCCCGAAGCGATTTCCATAGTTGTTGAACCCCAAAATGCGTTTACGTGCCGGTCATGAACACTCACAGTTGTGGCCGATTCTGGCCCGTTTCGTGGACTATTACTCACTGTTTGGGGTCCCAGTGTGATTTGCGCAATTAACAAACCCCGGGGTGCGTTCACGTGTCGATCATCAACACTCGCAGTTTCGGCCGGTTCGGGCTCGTTTTGTGGCACTCACAGTTTTGGCCGATTCTGGCCCGTTTCATGGACTATTACTCACTGTTTTGGGGTCCCGGAGTGCTTTCCTTGATTAACAAACCCCGGGGTGCGTTTATGTATCGGTCATCAACACTCATGGTTTTTGTCGATTCTGACTCGTTTCGTGGACTATTACTCACCGTTTTGGGGTCCCGAAGAGATTTCCATAGTTGTTGAACCCCAAGGTGCGCTTACATGTATGTCATCAACAATCGCAGTTTGGGCCGATTTTTGGCCCATTTCTTGGACTATTACTTAGTTTCGGGGGTCCTGGAGTGATTTCCACAATTTACGAACCCCGTTGTGCGTTTACGTTTCGGTCATCAACACTCATAATTTTGGCTGATTCTGGTC
>NW_021194351.1:0-12776 GCF_002162155.2 Triticum dicoccoides
CCTTTCGGGCAAAACCGACTTTGAGGAGGCTTTTGCTCCAAGTTTCGACCTCGGGGCTCAACATATAAATAGAGGGGCAGGGCTAGCACCAAAGACACAACAAGTTGATCCACGTGATCTATTCCTTAGCCGTGTGCGGTGCCCCCTGCCACCATATACCTCGATAATACTGTAGCGGAGTTTAGGCGAAGCCCTGCTGCTGTAGTTCATCAAGATCGTCACCACGCCGTCGTGCTGACGGAACTCTTCCCCGACACTTTGCTGGATCGGAGTCCGGGGGTCGTCATCGAGCTGAACGTGTGCTCGAACTCGGAGGTGCCGTAGTTTCGGTGCTTGATCGGTTGGATCGTGAAGACGTACGACTACTTCCTCTACGTCGTGTCATCGCTTCCGCAGTCGGTCTGCGTTGGGTACGTAGACAACACTCTCCTCTCGTTGCTATACATCACCATGATCTTGCGTGTGCGTAGGAAATTTTTGAAATTACTACGAAACCCAACAGTGGTATCAGAGCCAGGTTATTTATGTTGATGTTATATGCACGAGTAGAACACAAGTGAGTTGTGGACGATACAAGTCATACTGCCTACCAGCATGTCATACTTTGGTTCGGCGGTATTGTTGGACGAGACGACCCGGACCAACCTTACGCGTACGCTTACGCGAGACCGGTTCCCTCGACGTGCTTTGCACATAGATGGCTTGCGGGCGACTGTCTCTCCAACTTTAGTTGAACCAAGTATGGCTACGCCCGGTCCTTGAGAAGGTTAAAACGGAGTCTATTTGACAAACTATCGTTGTGGTTTTGATGCGTAGGTGAGATTGGTTCTTACTTAAGCCCGTAGCAGCCACGTAAAACATGCAACAACAAAGTAGAGGACGTCTAACTTGTTTTTGCAGGGCATGTTGTGATGTGATATGGTCAAGGCATGATGCTGAATTTTATTGTATGAGATGATCATGTTTTGTAACCGAGTTATCGGCAACTGGCAGGAGCCATATGGTTGTCGCTTTATTGTATGCAATGCAATCGCGATGTAATGCTTTACTTTATTACTAAACGGTAGTGATAGTCGTGGAAGCATAAGATTGGCGAGACGACAACGATGCTACGATGGAGATCAAGGTGTCGCGCCGGTGATGATGGTGATCATAACGGTGCTTTAGAGATGGAGATCACAAGCACAAGATGATGATGGCCATATCATATCACTTATATTGATTGCATGTGATGTTTATCTTTTTATGCATCTTATCTTGCTTTGATTGACGGTAGCATTATAAGATGATCTCTCACTAAATTATCAAGAAGTGTTCTCCCTGAGTATGCACCGTTGCCAAAGTTCGTCGTGCCCAGACACCACGTGATGATCGGGTGTGATAAGCTCTACGTCCATCTACAACGGGTGCAAGCCAGTTTTGCACACGCAGAATACTCAGGTTAAACTTGACGAGCCTAGCATATACAGATATGGCCTCGGAACACGGAGACCGAAAGGTCAAGCGTGAATCATATAGTAGATATGATCAACATAACGATGTTCACCATTGAAAACTACTCCATCTCACGTGATGATCGGTCATGGTTTAGTTGATTTGGATCACGTAATCACTTAGAGGATTAGAGGGATGTCTATCTAAGTGGGAGTTCTTAAATAATATGATTAATTGAACTTTAATTTATCATGAACTTAGTCCTGGTAGTATTTTGCAAATTATGTTGTAGATCAATAGCTCGCGTTGTTGCTTCCCTGTGTTTATTTTGATATGTTCCTAGAGAAAATCATGTTGAAAAATGTTAGTAGCAATGATGCGGATTGGATCCGTGATCTGAGGTTTATCCTCATTACTGCACAGAAGAATTATGTCCTTGATGCACCGCTAGGTGACGGACCTATTGCAGGAGCAGATGCAGACGTTATGAACGTTTGGCTAGCTCAATATGATGACTACTTGATAGTTTAGTGCACCATGCTTAATGGCTTAGAATCGGGACTTCAACGACGTTTTGAACGTCATGGAGCATATGAGATGTTCCAGAAGTTGAAGTTAATATTTCAAGCAAATACCCGAGTTGAGAGATATGTAGTCTCCAACAAGTTCTATAGCTAAAAGATGGAGGAGAATCGCTCAACTAGTGAGCATGTGCCCAGA
This sequence comes from Triticum dicoccoides, assembly GCF_002162155.2. NCBI lineage: Eukaryota > Viridiplantae > Streptophyta > Magnoliopsida > Poales > Poaceae > Triticum > Triticum dicoccoides. The sequence continues at coordinate 2,155 of NW_021194351.1, forward strand.
TTGTCTGAGTACAACAATCGCTTGAATCAAGTGGGAGTTAATCTTCCAGATAAGATAGTGATTGACAGAATTCTCTAGTCACCATCACCAAGTTAGTAGAACTTCGTGATGAACTATGATATGCAAGGGATAACGGAAACAATTCCCAAGCTCTTCGTAATGCGGAAATTGACGAAGGTAGAAATCGAGAAAAACATCAAGTGTTGATGGTAGACAAGACCACTAGTTTCAAGAAAAGGGCAGAGGGAAGAAGGGGAACTTCAAATAGAATGGCAAGCAAGTTGCTGCTCAAGTGAAGAAGCCCAAGTCTGGTCCTAAGCCTGAGACTAAGTGTTTCTACTGCAAAGGGACTGGTCACTTGAAGCGGAACTACCCCAAGTGATTGGCAGATAAGAAGGATGGCAAAGTGAACATAAGTATATTTTATATACATGTTATTGATGTGTACTTTACTAGTGTTTATGGCAACCCCTCAGTATTTGATACTAGTTCAGTTGCTAAGATTAGTAACTCGAAACGGGAGTTGCAGAATAAACAGAGACTAGTTAAGGGTGAAGTGACGATGTGTGTTGGAAGTGGTTCCAAGATTGATATGATCATCATCGCACACTCCCTATACTTTCGGGATTAGTGTTGAACCTGAATAAGTGTTATTTGGTGTTTGCGTTGAGCATGAATATGATTTGATCATGTTTATTGTAATACGGTTATTCATTTAAGTAAGAGAATAAATTGTTGTTCTGTTTACATGAATAAAACCTTATATGGTTACACACCCAATGAAAATAGTTCGTTAGATCTCGATCGTAGTGATACACATAATCATAATATTGAAACCAAAAGATGCAAAGTTAATAATGATAGTGCAACTTATTTGTAGCACTGCCGTTTAGGTCATATTGGTGTAAAGCGCATGAAGAAACTCCATGCTGATGGGATTTTGGAATCACTTGATTATGAATCACTTGATGCTTGCGAACCATGCCTTTTGGGCAAGATGACTAAAACGCCGTTCTCCGGAACAATGAAGCAAGCAACAGATTTGTTGGAGATCATACATACTGATGTATGTGGTCCAGTGAATATTAAAGCTTGCAGCAGGTATCATTATTTTCTGACCTTCACAGATGATTTGAGCAGATATGGGGATATCTACTTGATGAAACATAAGTTTGAAATATTTGAACAATTCAAAGAATTTCAGAGTGAAGTGGAAAATCATCGTGACAAGAAAATAAAGTTTCTACAATCTGATCGCGGAGACAAATATTTGAGTTACGAGTTTGGTCTTCAATTAAAACAATGTGGAATAGTTTCACAAACTCATGCCACATGGAACACCACAGCATAATGGTGTGTCCGAACGTCATAACCGTACTTTATTAGATATATAGTGCAATCTATGACGTCTCTTACGGATCTACCACTATCGTTTTGGAGTTATGCATTAAAGACAGCTACATTCACATTAAATAGGGCACCATCTAAATCCGTTGAGGCGACACCATAGGAACTATGGTTTGGCAAGAAACCTAAGCTGTCGTTTCTTAAAGTTTGGGGTTGCAATGCTTATATGAAAAAATTTCATCCTGATAAGCTCAAACTCAAATCGGAGAAGTGCGTCTTCATAGGATATCCAGAGGAAACTATTGGATACACCTTCTACCACAGATCCGAAGGCAAGACTTTTTTTGCTAAATTCGGAAACTTTCTGGAGAAGGGGTTTCTCTTGAAAGAAGTGAGTGGGAGGAAAGTAGAACTTGACGAGGTAACTGTACCTGCTCCCTTATTGGAAAGTAGTACATCACAGAAAACTGTTTTTGTGACACCTACACCAGTTAGTGAGGAAGCTAATGATGATGATCATGAAACTTCAGAACAAGATACTACTGAACCTCGTAGATCAACCAGAGTAAGATCCGCGCCAGAGTGGTACGGTAATCCTGTTCTGAAAGTCATGCTACTAGATCAACCAGAGTAAGATCCGCGCCAGAGTTTAGTATGTTGCTATTGCTTTCTTCATGACTTATACATGTTCCTATAACTATGAGATTATGCAACTCCTGTTTGCCGGAGGAACACCTTGGGTGCTACCAAACGTCACAACGTAACTGGGTGATTATAAAGGAGCATTACAGGTGTCTCCAAAAGTAGATGTTGGGTTGGCGTATTTCGAGACTAGGATTTGTCACTCCGATTGTCGGAGAGGTATCTCTGGGCCCTCTCGGTAATGCACATCACATAAGCCTTGCAAGCACTGCAACTAATATGTTAGTTGTGAGATGATGTATTACGGAACGAGTAAAGAGACTTGCCAGTAACGAGATTGAACTAGGTATTGGATACCGACGATCGAATCTCGGGCAAGTAACATACCGATGACAAAGGGAACAGCGTATGTTGTTATGCGGTCTGACCGATAAAGATCTTCGTAGAATATGTAGGAGCCAATATGGGCATCCAGGTCCCGCTATTGGTTATTGACCGGAGACGTGTCTCGGTCATGTCTACATTGTTCTCGAACCCGTAGGGTCCGCACGCTTAAGGTTACGATGACAGTTATATTATGAGTTTACATGTTTTGATGAACCGAAGGAGTTCGGAGTCCCGGATGAGATCGGGGACATGACGAGGAGTCTCGAAATGGTCGAGACGTAAAGATTCATATATTGGATGATATTGTTAGGCCAAGGGGTCAAGCCCATGAGGCTTTAGCAAAAAGGAGTTTTGCGGAGGCCAGGGGGCCAAACGCCGGAGACCCTGGCGTCTGGCCCTGGGCCAGACGCCGAGGCCCATGGCGTCTGGGCCAGACGCCAAGGATTGTGGCGTTTGGTCCTGGAGTCCGAGTGGGACTCTTGCCTTTCGGGCAAAACCGACTTTGAGGAGGCTTTTGCTCCAAGTTTCGACCCCGGGGCTCAACATATAAATAGAGGGGCAGGGCTAGCACCAAAGACACAAGAAGTTGATCCACGTGATCTATTCCTTAGCCGTGTGCGGCGCCCCCAGCCACCATATTCCTCGATAATACTGTAGCGGAGTTTAGGCGAAGCCCTGCTGCTGTAGTTCATCAAGATCGTCACCACGCCGTCGTGCTGACGGAACTCTTCCCCGGCACTTTGCTGGATCGAAGTCCGGGGATCGTCATCGAGCTGAACGTGTGCTCGAACTCGGAGGTGCCGTAGTTTCGGTGCTTGATCGGTTGGATCGAGAAGACGCACGACTACTTCCTCTACGTCGTGTCATCGCTTCCGCAGTCGGTCTGCGTTGGGTACGTAGACAATACTCTCCCCTCGTTGCTATGCATCACATGATCTTGCGTGTGCGTAGGAAAATTTTTGAAATTACTACGAAACCCAACAGTGGTATCAGAGCCAGGTTATTTATGTTGATGTTATATGCACGAGTAGAACACAAGTGAGTTGTGGACGATACAAGTCATACTGCCTACCAGCATGTCATACTTTGGTTCGGCGGTATTGTTGGACGAGACGACCCGGACCAACCTTACGCGTACGCTTACGCGAGACCGGTTCCCTCGACGTGCTTTGCACAGAGATGGCTTGCGGGCGACTGCCTCTCCAACTTTAGTTGAACCAAGTATGGCTACGCCCGGTCCTTGCGAAGGTTAAAACGGAGTCTATTTGACAAACTATCGTTGTGGTTTTGATGCGTAGGTGAGATTGGTTCTTACTTAAGCCCGTAGCAGCCACGTAAAACATGCAACAACAAAGTAGAGGACGTCTAACTTGTTTTTGCAGGGCATGTTGTGATGTGATATGGTCAAGGCATGATGCTGAATTTAATTGTATGAGATGATCATGTTTTGTAACCAAGTTATCGGCAACTGGCAGGAGCCATATGGTTGTCGCTTTATTGTATGCAATGCAATCGTGATGTAATGCTTTACTTTATTACTACGGTAGTGATAGTCGTGGAAGCATAAGATTGGCGAGACGACAACGATGCTACGATGGAGATCAAGGTGTCGCGCCGGTGACGATGGTGATCATGACGGTGCTTCGGAGATGGAGATCACAAGCACAAGATGATGATGGCCATATCATATCACTTATATTGATTGCATGTGATGTTTATCTTTTTATGCATCTTATCTTGCTTTGATTGACGGTAGCATTATAAGATGATCTCTCACTAAATTATCAAGAAGTGTTCTCCCTGAGTATGCACCGTTGCGAAAGTTCTTCGTGCTGAGACACCACGTGATGATCGGGTGTGATAGGCTCTACGTTCAAATACAACGGGTGCAAAACAGTTGCGCACGCAGAATACTCAGGTTAAACTTGACGAGCCTAGCATATACAGATATGGCCTCGGAACACGGAGACCGAAAGGTCGAGCGTGAATCATATAGTAGATATGATCAACATAATGATGTTCACCGATGAAACTACTCCATCTCACTGTTGGGGAACGTAGCAGAAATTCAAAAATTTTCCTACGTAACACCAAGATCTATCTATGGAGAGACCAGCAACGAGTAGAAAGGAGAGGAGAGTTTGCATCTACATACCCTTGTAGATCGCTAAGCGGAAGCGTTCAAGTGAACGGGGTTGATGGAGTCGTACTCGTCGTGATTCAGATCACCGATGATCAAGTGCCGAACGGACGGCACCTCCGCGTTCAACACACGTACAGCCCGGTGACGTCTCCCACGCCTTGATCCAGCAAGGGGAGAGGGAGAGGTTGAGGAAGACTCCATCCAACAGCAGCACAACGGCGTGGTGGTGATGGAGGAGCGTGGCAATCCCGCAGGGCTTCGCCGAGCACCTACGGGAGAGGAGATGTGTCACGGGAGGGAGAGGGAGGCAACCAAAGGCCTTAGGTATGATTGCTCCTCCTTTTCCCCACTATATATAGGGCCAAGGGAGAGGGGGAGGGCGCAGCCTTGCCCCCTCCTCCAAGGAAGGGGTGCGGCTAAGGATGGGGAGGAGTCCATCCTCCCCAAGGCACCTCGGAGGTGCCTTCCCCCTTTAGGACTCTTCCCTCTCCAAGTTTCCTTGCGCATGGGCCTCTTGGGGCTGGTGCCCTTGGCCCATGTAGGCCAAGGCGCACCCCCTACAGCCCATGTGGCCCCCCGGGGCAGGTGGCCCCACCCGGTGGGCCCCCGGGACCCTTCCGGTGGTCCCGGTACAATACCGATGACCCCGAAACTTGTCCCGATTGCCGAAACAGGACTTCCTATATATAAATCTTTACCTCCGGACCATTCCGGAACTCCTCGTGACGTCCGGGATCTCATCCGGGACTCCGAACAACATTCGATAACCACATACAAGCTTCCTTTATAACCCTAGCGTCATCGAACCTTAAGTGTGTAGACCCTACGGGTTCGGGAGACATGCAGACATGACCGAGACGTTCTCCAGTCAATAACCAACAGCGGGATCTGGATACCCATGTTGGCTCCCACATGTTCCACGATGATCTCATCGGATGAACCACGATGTCAAGGACTTAATCAATCTCGTATACAATTCCCTTTGTCTAGCGGTATTTTACTTGCCCGAGATTCGATCGTCGGTATCCAATACCTTGTTCAATCTCATTATCGGCAAGTCACTTTACTCGTTCCGTAACACATCATCCCGTGATCAAATCCTTGGTCACATTGCGCATATGATGATGTCCTACCGAGTGGGCCCAGAGATACCTCTCCGTTTACACGGAGTGACAAATCCCAGTCTCGATCCGCATAAAACAATAGATACTTTCGGAGATACCTGTAGTGCACCTTTATAGTCACCCAGTTACGTTGTGACGTTTGATACACCCAAAGCACTCCTACGGTATCCAGGAGTTATACGATCTCATGGTCAAAGGAAGAGATACTTGACATTCGCAAAGCTCTAGCAAATGAACTACTCGATCTTTTGTGCTAGTCTTAGGATTGGGTCTTGTCCATCACATCATTCTCCTAATGATGTGATCCCGTTATCAACGACATCCAATGTCCATAGCCAGGAAACCATGACTATCTGTTGATCACAACGAGCTAGTCAACTAGAGGCTCACTAGGGACATATTGTGGTCTATATATTCACACGTGTATTACGATTTCCGGATAATACAGTTATAGCATGAATAAAAGACAATTATCATGAACAAGGAAATATAATAATAATACTTTTATTATTGCCTTTAGGGCATATTTCCAACAATAACAATCGGTGGGGAAGGAAATAATGAGATTTCTTTCCTCCCACCTTGGCCAACGCCCCAATGGACTTGGAGGGCAAGAAACCAGCCCCTCCACCTCTATATATAGTGGGGAGGCGCATGGGAGCTATACACGAAGTTCTGGCACAGCCCTACCTCTCTCCCTACTCCTCCTCTCCCATGGTGCTTGGCGAAGCCCTGCAGGATTGCCATGCTCCTCTACCACCACCACGCCGTTGTGCTGCTGCTGGATGGAGTCTTCCTCAACCTCTCCCTCTCTCCTTGCTGGATCAAGGCGTGGGAGACATCGTCGAGCTGTACGTGTGTTGAACGCGGAGGTGCCGTCCGTTCGGCACTAGGATCATCGGTGATCTGAATCACGACGAGTACGACTCCATCAACCCCGTTCACTTGAACGCTTCCGCTTAGCGATCTACAAGGGTATGTAGATGCACTCTCCTTCCCCTCGTTGCTGGTTTCTCCATAGATAGATCTTGGTGACACGTAGGAAAATTTTGAATTTCTGCTACGTTTCCCAACAGTGGTATCAGAGCTAGGTCTATTGCGTAGATTCTTTGCACGAGTAGAACACAAAGTAGTTGTGGGCGTCGATATTGTTCAATATGCTTGCCGTTACTAGTCTTATCTTGATTCGGCGGCATCGTGGGATGAAGCGGCCCGGACCAACCTTACACGTACACTTACGTGAGACCGGTTCCACCGACAAACATGCACTAGTTGCATAAGGTGGCTGGCGGGTGTCTGTCTCTCCCACTTTAGTCGGATCGGATTCGATGAAAAGGGTCCTTATGAAGGGTAAATAGCAATTGGCATATCACGTTGTGGTTCATGCGTAGGTAAGAAACGTTCTTGCTAGAAACCCATAGCAGCCACGTAAAACATGCAAACAACAATTAGAGGACGTCTAACTTGTTTTTGCAGGGTATGCTATGTGATGTGATATGGCCAAAGGATGTGATGAATGATATATGTGATGTATGAGATTGATCATGTTCTTGTAATAGGAATCATGACTTGCATGTCGATGAGTATGACAACCGGCAGGAGCCATAGGAGTTGTCTTTATTTATTTGTGACCTGCGTGTCAACTTAAACGTCATGTAATTACTTTACTTTATTGCTAACCGTTAGCCAAAGTAGTAGAAGTAATAGTTGGCGAGGCAACTTCATGAAGACACGATGATGGAGATCATGATGATGGAGATCATGGTGTCATGCCGGTGACGATGATGATCATGGAGCCCCGAAGATGGAGATCAAAAGGAGCAAAGTGATGATGGCCATATCATGTCACTATTTGATTGCATGTGATGTTTATCATGTTTATACATCTTATTTGCTTAGAACGACGGTAGTAAATAAGATGATCCCTTACAACAATTTCAAGAAGTGTTCTCCCCTAACTGTGCACCGTTGCGACAGTTCGCTGTTTCAAAACATCACGTGATGATCGGGTGTTTTATTCAGACGTTCAAATACAACGGGTGTTGACGAGCCTAGCATGTACAGACATGGCCTCGGAACACACGCGAAACACTTAGGGTTAACTTGACGAGCCTAGCATGTACAGACATGGCCTCGGAACACGGAGACCGAAAGGTTGAGCATGAGTCGTATAGAAGATACGATCAACATGAAGATGTTCACCGATGATGACTAGTCCGTCTCACGTGATGATCGGACACGGCCTAGTTGACTCGGATCATGTGATCACTTAGATGACCAGAGGGATGTCTATCTAAGTGGGAGTTCATAAGATGAACTTAATTATCCTGAACATAGTCAAAAGACCTTTTGCAAATTATGTCGTAAGCTCGCGCTTTAGTTCCACTGTTTAGATATGTTCCTAGAGAAAATATAGTTGAAAGTTGATAGTAGCGATTATGCGATCAGTAGAAAGCTTATGTCCTTAATGCACCGCTCAGTGTGCTGAACCCCAACGTCGTTTGTCGATGTTGCGAACATCGGACATACACGTTTTGATAACTACGTGATAGTTCAATTAAATGGTTTAAGTAGAGGCACCAAAGACGTTTTCGAAACATCGCGGAACATATGAGATGTTTCGAGGGCTGAAATTGGGATTTCAGGCTCGTGCCCACGTCAAGAGGTATAAGACCTCCGACAATTTTCTTAGCCTGCAAACTAAGGGAGAAAAGCTCAATCGTTGAGCTTGTGCTCAGATTGTCTGAGCACAACAATCACTTGAATCGAGTGGGAGTTGATCCTCCAGATGAGATAGTGATGTTTCCCCAAAGTCATTGCCACCAAGCTGCTAGAGCTTCGTGATTAACTATAACATATCAGGGATAGATATGATGATCCTTGAAATATTCATGATGTTTGACACCGCGAAAGTAGAAATCAAGAAGGAGCATCAATTGTTGATGGTTGGTGAAACCACTAGTTTCAAGAAGGGCAAGGGAACAAAGGGATACTTCATGAAACGGCAATTCAGTTGCTGCTCTAGTGAAGAAACCCAAGGTTGAACCCAAACCCGAGACTAAGTGCTTCTGTAATAAGGGGAACAACCACTGGAGCAGCATTACCCTAGATACTTGGTAGATGAGAAGGCTGGCAAGGTCAATAGAAGTATATTGGATATACATTATGTTAATGTGTACTTTACTAGTACTCCTAGTAGCACCAGGGCATTGGATACCGGTTCGGTTGCTAAGTGTTAGTAACTCGAAATAAAAGCTATGGAATAAACGGAGACTAGCTAAAGGTGAGCTGACGATATATGTTGGAAGTGTTTCCAAGGTTGATATGATCAAGCATTGCACGCTCCCTCTACCACCGAGATTGGTGTTTGCGTTGAGCATAGACATGATTGGATTATGTCTATCGCAATACGGTTATTCATTTAAGGAGAATAATGGTTACTCTAATTTTGAATAATACCTTCAATGGTCTTGCACCTAAAGGAATGGTTTATTGAATCTCGGTCGTAGTGATACACATTTTCATGCCAAAAGATATAAGATAGTAATGATAGTACCACTTACTTGTGGCACTGCCATGTAAGTCATAATGGTATAAAACGCATGAAGAAGCTCCATGTTGATGGATCTTTGGACTCACTCGTTTTTGAAAAGTTTGAGACATGCGAACCATGTCTATTGGTGTATATGCATGAAGAAACTCCATGCAAATGGATCGTTCGGACTCACTTGATTTTGAATCACTTGAGATATGCAAATCATACCACATGGGCAAGATGACTGAAAAGCCTCATTTTCAGTAAGATGGAACAAGATAGCAACTTGTTGGAAGTAACACATTTTGATGTGTGCAGTCGAATGAGTGCTGAGGCATGCAGTGAATATCATTATGTTCTTACTTCACAGATGATTCGATTAAATGTTGAGTATATTTACTTGATGAAACACAAGTCTGAATTATTGAATGGTTCAAGTAATTTCAGAGTGAAGTAGCAGATCATTGTGACAAGAGGATAAAATGTGTATGATATGATCATAGAGATGAATATCTGAGTTACGAGTTTTGGCACACAATTAAGACATTGTGGAAATTGTTTCGCAATTAATACCGCCTGGAACACCATAATGTGATGGTGTGTCCGAACATCATAGTTGCACCCTATTGGATATGGTGCGTACCATGATGTCTCTTATCGAATTACCACTATCTTTCATGGGTTAGGCATTAGAGACAACCACATTCACTTTAAATAGGGCACCACGTAATTCCGATGAGATGACACCGTGTGAATTATGGTTTAGAGAAACCTAAGTTGTCGTTTCTTAAAAGTTTGGGGCTGCGACGCTTATATGAAAAAGTTTCAGGTTGATAAGCTCGAACCCAAAGCGGATAAAATGCATCTTCATAGGAAACCCAAAACAGTTGGGTATACCTCCTAATTCAGATCCGAAAGCAATATGGGTTGTTTCTAGAATCGGGTCCTTTCTCGAGGAAAAGTTTCTCTCGAAAGAATTGAGTGGGAGGATCGTGGAGACTTGATGAGGTTATTGAACCGTCTCTTCAACTAGTGTGTGACAGGGCACAGGGAGTTGTTCCTGTGGCACCTACACCAATTGAAGTGGAAGCTTATGATATTGATCATGAAACTTCGGATCAAGTCACTCCCAAACCTCGTAGGATGACAAGGATGCGTACTACTTCAGAGTGGTACGTAATCCTGTCTTGAAGGTCATGTTGCTAGACAACAATGAACCTACGAGCTATGGAGAAGCGATGGTGGGCCCGGATTCCGATAAATGGCTTGAGGCCATAAAATCCGAGAGAGGATCCATGTATGAAAACAAAGTGTAGACTTTGGCAGAACGGCTCGATGGTCGTAAGGCTAATGAGTACAGATGGATTTCAAAAGGAAGACGGACAATGATGGTAAATGTCACCATTAAGAAAGCTCGACTTGTCGTTAAGATGTTTTCCGACAA
>NW_021194352.1:0-562 GCF_002162155.2 Triticum dicoccoides
GATGCCGTCGCCGCCCCGCCCGCCCTGCCGCCCCGACGTTGCTGCCCCGACGCCTTCGCCGCCCCGTGCCGCACCTCGCCGTCGCCGTCTCCGTCGACCTCGCCGTGAGCAACTTTTTATGATTTTTGTTAGATTTTTTTTTGATTTTTTTGTTAGATTAGATGTGTAGTAATTTAGATATGTAGTTCATAGTATGTTAATTTAGATTGTGTGATTAATTTGTTCATATTGTGTTAGATTTTTTCTATTAATAGATTTTTTTGGTGATATTATTGTTGAATATCCATGTTTGGTGATATTATTGTTAATAGATTTTTTTGGTGATATTTAGATTGTGTTAGTAAGTACTAGTTTATTTTTTTGGTAATATAATTAGTTAGAAAAATACTAGTTAGTTATAAAAATACTTGTTTATTTTTAGTAAGTACTATTTTATTTTATTTATAGTAAGTGCTTCATATATAGTTGAACTAGCTAGTTGATTTAATAAACTAATTTATTTTACTATATATAGAAGTAGTTTGTAGTAAGTGCTACTTTATTTATTTATAGTAAGTGCTAC
>NW_021194353.1:0-1514 GCF_002162155.2 Triticum dicoccoides
GATGCTACGATGGAGATCAAAGGTGTCGCGCCGGTGACGATGGTGATCATGACGGTGCTTCGAAGATGGAGATCACAAGCACAAGATGATGATGGCCATATCATATCACTTATATTGATTGCATGTGATGTTTATCCTTTATGCATCTTATCTTGCTTTGATTGACGGTAGCATTTTAAGATGATCTCTCACTAATAATCAAGAAGTGTTCTCCCTGAGTATGCACCGTTGCGAAAGTTCTTCGTGCTGAGACACCACGTGATGATCGGGTGTGATAGGCTCTACGTTCAAATACAACGGTGCAAAACAGTTGCACACGCGGAATACTCAGGTCATACTTGACGAGCCTAGCATATACAGATATGGCCTCGGAACACGGAGACCGAAAGGTCGAACGTGAATCATATAGTAGATATGATCAACATAGTGGTGTTCACCATTGAAACTACTCCATCTCACGTGATGATCGGACATGGTTTAGTTGATTTGGATCACGTGATCACTTAGATGACTAGAGAGATGTCTGTCTAAGTGGGAGTTCTTAAGTAATATGATTAATTGAACTTAAATTTATCATGAACTTAGTACCTGATAGTATTTTGCTTGTCTATGTTTGTTTGTAGATAGATGGCTCGTGCTGTTGTTCCGTTGAATTTTAATGCGTTCCTTCAGAAAGCAAAGTTGAAAGATGATGGTAGCAATTACACGGACTGGGACCGTAACCTGAGGATTATCCTCATTGCTGCACAGAAAAGTTACGTCCTGGAAGCACCGCTGGGTGCCAGGCCTGCTGCTGATGCAACTAACGACGTTAAGAACGTGCGGCAGAGCAAAGCTGATGACTACTCGATAGTTCATTGTGCCATGCTTTATGGCTTAGAACCGGGTCTTCAACGACGTTTTGAACGTCATGGAGCATATGAGACGTTCCAGGAGTTGAAGTTAATATTTCAAGAAAATGCCCGGATTGAGAGATATGAAGTCTCCAATAAGTTCTATAGCTGCAAGATGGAGGAGAATAGTTCTGTCAGTGAACACATACTCAAAATGTCTGGGTATAATAATCACTTGATTCAACTGGGAGTTAATCTTCCTGATGATAGTGTCATTGACAGAATTCTCCAATCACTACCACCAAGCTACAAGAGCTTCGTGATGAACTATAATATGCAAGGGATGAACAAGACTATTCCCGAGCTCTTCGCAATGCTAAAAGCCGCGGAGGTAGAAATCAAGAAGGAGCATCAAGTGTTGATGGTTAACAAAACCACCAGTTTCAAGAAGAAGGGCAAAGGGAAGAAGAAGGGGAACTTCAAAAAGAACGGCAAGCAATTTGCTGCTCAAGAGAAGAAACCCAAGTCTGGACCTAAGCCTGAAACTGAGTGCTTCTACTGCAAGCAGACTGGACACTGGAAGCGGAACTGCCCCAAGTATTTGGCGGATAAGAAGGATGGCAAAGTGAACAAAGGTATATGTGATATACATGTTATTGATGTGTACCTTACTAATGCTCG
>NW_021194354.1:0-1393 GCF_002162155.2 Triticum dicoccoides
CACAACGGACCGGAGCCGACCAGCCGGACCGCCGCCCACCACCATGCGTCATCGCGGTTGCGCGGCCACCCACGCCGCCTCACTGCGGACACCAACACAAGGCCAAGAGGACCGGAGAGAAGCGCCCCGTGGAGGGAGAAGCAACACCAGAGCCGAACGGGAGGGAACCACCTCCACCGCCGTCGTGCGGGAGGCCAGAACCTCCGGCTCCATCGCAACCAGCATCTCAACCAATGAGACTCAGCCATGGACCATCGTCATTACCATCCCCTATCCATCTCTATGTAATACCAAAACCTAGGTGAAAACCTATGTTTATTACTTTGTGTTAGACTGTATAATACGCAGCCTCTGTACATGCCTTGTATTCTGTATTGTACACCTTGGTGTACCTCTATATATATATGAGATAGCCACACCCGTGTCGAGCAGTTTCCCAACAACCACGTTTTACATGGTATCAGATTAGGTCGGTCTCATGTCTTCTGCTGCCGCCGCCTCTCTCTCGATCTCTGCCGCCACCGCGATTCTCGCGGCCGCCGTCGCTCTGCCGTTTGTTGCCTATCAGTCATCGTTCCTGGCGTCTGGTCTGCTGGCCTGGGTCCACTCCGGGTCGGCCGCTGCGGCGGCGCCCCCGTCCTGCCCTCACCTGTCTACCTTGTTGCATCTGCGCCGTTCGGCGCTGATCCGATGGCCCCCTACAGGGCACCTCCCTCTGCACACGGGGCTCCGCCATCCTATGGTGGAGTTGCATCTGCGTACCCGCCCTATGGGGCGCCTCTGCCCCTGTCCTACGCCTCCCATCCGCCACCGCCGATGGCTACGACGTCTATCTGCCGTCACTGGAGACAGAGGTCTCCTTGCCTGTTCCCGTTGCTGCAACGCCTTCGGGGTTTTACCCACCTGCCTATGGGCCGCTCGCCCCGCCGCCGATGCCATTTGTTCCTGGGGATCAGACTGCGGCCGCGTCGCTGTTCTACTTTGCGCACCTCATACCGGTGAAGCTCATGCCAAACAATTACTTGGCATGGTGTACAGAGGTGTTGCCCCTTCTCCGTAGCCGCTACCTCAAGGGTTACGTCGATGGTACCCTGCCGTGTCCACCATCGTATCACCCGTTGTACCATGCATGGGTGGCCTTGGATCATGCCATCATTTCCGCCATCTAGTCCTTGCTCATGGAAGGTGTCTCGTCGCTTGCTTGTCCTCTTCGTTGCCACCTCTCGGGATGTGTGGTCTGCTCAGCACATGAGCTTCACATCTCAGCAGCAGGCACGTGCTCATGCCATCCGCACCGAGCTTGGGGAGACCAAGCTTCTTGACCTTAGCATCACCGAGTACTTCAACAAGATGACGAGCCTCACCGACACTCTGGCCTCCATTGGCTAGCATC
>NW_021194355.1:0-1039 GCF_002162155.2 Triticum dicoccoides
AAATCTCTATGTCTCCATCTTGAACATTTTCACGGATGGAGTTGAAACGACGCTTGATGTGCCTGGTCTTCTTGTGAAACCTGGGCTCCTTTGCGAGGGCAATAGCTCCAGTGTTGTCACAGAAGAGTTTGATCGGCCCCGACGCATTGGGTATGACTCCTAGGTCGGTGATGAACTCCTTCACCCAAATCGCTTCATGTGCTGCCTCCGAGGCTGCCATGTACTCCGCTTCACACGTAGATCCCGCCACGACGCTCTGCTTGCAGCTGCACCAGCTTACTGCTCCACCATTCAACATATACACGTATCCGGTTTGTGACTTAGAGTCATCCGGATCTGAGTCGAAGCTAGCGTCGACGTAACCCTTTACGACGAGCTCTTCGTCTCCTCCATAAACGAGAAACATGTCCTTCGTCCTTTTCAGGTACTTCAGGATATTCTTGACCGCTGTCCAGTGTTCCTTGCCGGGATTACTTTGGTATCTTGCTACCAAACTTACGGCAAGGTTTACATCAGGTCTGGTACACAGCATGGCATACATAATAGATCCTATGGCTGAAGCATAGGGGATGACACTCATCTCTTATTTATCTTTTGCCGTGGTCGGTGATTGAGCTGAGCTCAGTCTCATACCTTGTAACATAGGCAAGAACCCCTTCTTGGACTGATCCATTCTGAATCTCTTCAAAATCTTATCAAGGTATGTACTTTGTGAAAGACCTATGAGGCGTCTCGATCTATCTCTATAGATCTTGATGCCTAATATATAAGCAGCTTCTCCAAGGTCCTTCATTGAAAAACACTTATTCAAGTAGGCCTTAATGCTGTCCAGAAATTCTATATTATTTCCCATCAGGAGTATGTCATCTACATATAATATGAGAAATGCTACAGAGCTCCCACTCACTTTCTTGTAAACGCAGGCTTCTCCATAAGTCTGCATAAACCCAAACGCTTTGATCATCTCATCAAAGCGAATGTTCCAACTCCGAGATGCTTGCACCAGTCCATAAATGGATCGCTGGAGCTTGCATACTTT
>NW_021194356.1:0-2828 GCF_002162155.2 Triticum dicoccoides
AGTGGAGGCCTGTCGTACGTAGAACTGTTTCGTCAAGATAGGCAGGATGTATATGGCGAGGTGCACACTAAGCCTGAAGCAGCTAGTCTAGCTGCTGGATGGTTCACGGATGGTTCATGCACGTACAGGAAGCTAGCTTAGCTAAGCTAGCGATCAACTCAATACAAGCTAGCTCAATGCCTTGATCTTTCGATCTCACTGAGACACAGCGTAACACACACACGGAGACGCTGATTTGATGGCTATAGGCCCGTGTCGAGTCTGTTTTTCTTTCTTTGATCTAGGCCACAAAATCTTTCAGGTACAAGTATATATACGATCCAAGCTAGCCTAGACCTATACTACTCGGTGGCTTGTTCATGTCCAACCCGGACAATGACTGCGTGGTTGCATCATTACACCTCCTCCGCCTCCGCATCAAACGATTGTAAGATTGATTCAGTGGTTGGCCTAGAAAAATATATGTTGGATTGTTGCATGCATGGTTCGAGCCTGGAACATGACAGGATTAATTATGATAGAGGAAAAGGACTGGGGAGAGACACGAATTGACATGTGACATTGAAGCAGGACATACACGAATTTGGGAAAAAGAAAACTAAGCACCAAGGAGCTATGTACCTAGACCTGAGCGAGGAGGCTGTGGGCTGCTGCTTGTGCGAGACGGCGCAGAAGAGAAGAGGTGTCAGGGATTTAGAATCGATGGTGATGTTTTTTAGAGCGATCGTGGTGTTTTTTGGAGCGATCATGGTGTTGTTGGATAGGTGATTTTGGAAAGATGGAGTTTGAACGGGAGGAGGAGGAGCTGATCACGTCTATCCCTTTGTGCATGTTTTTTTTTGCTGATTGAAAGGTTATTTCGGTAACGGCATTGGTGGGTAATTTACTTGACTGTTGAAGACACATTAGAAGATCAAATGGTTGTTATTCTCTAGTCCATTAAATAAACGGACGGATGTTTCTAATTTTTGTGGGATTTTACAACTAATTCTCTTGTCTCTAGTTAACCCATCAAGCACTTTTTATATATAAATAGATTGATTTGTGTAGAAGATCAAAAACAATGTTATCCAGTAGTTTGATATTTGTTGTCATTATTCCAAAAAATGATATGTGTAGCGTATTGAAAATAATTGGATGCTGATGCAATCATGGAGTGAGGACATGTATAGGGGTGCTTTCTAATGGTACATAACTCCGTAATGAAATCAAGAGCAACATATCTCCGTTACCCAATGATTGTTGTCCTCGTAGTACAGATTTTGCCACCGTTGACACACTACGCAGATGCCATATCCTTTCTTCCACCCACAGGACACGACATTCCGGTCAGTCTTGTACTGTTGGGATGCTTGATATGCTGGAGTTGGTCCTGGCTGCAGTGGTGTCCCTGTTCCTCCACGGCAAGGGCAATCCCCATGTAGCTGGAACATGTACAATGTTGTTTTAGAAGGGGTGTTGATTTGTCTCTCTCTCTTTGTAGCCTTCTGAATTTCACAACTGTAACCAATTTGGGTGTAAAGATGTACTTCAACATGTGCTTTATTCTCTAAAATTTTATACAGACCGGGAGTACTAGACTTCTGTCTGGAAGAAGATACGTGCATGTTCCACAACTCAAAAATGGCAGTGTATAGGAGAATTGTGATCGCTCTTTCAGTGCAGCCAAAATGCATGCACAACTTTGCATACAAGAATTGCAATATGAAATCTATGAACTTGAACATTTGTCTCACCTGCATGAAGAGAGAGAACACACGTTGTGTACTCGATGAGATGGTCTGCTCCTATATATTGGTAAAATTAGTATCAGGTTCCCTTTTTGGGCCTACAATATTTTGTGCTCGCACTTGATGGTTTCTTCATCTACCACAATATTTTAGTTTCAAATAGATTAAAATAGTCGTGTACAAGTTATGTAGTTTTCATTATAGTTATTTTGATTCCGTAGCGAAGCATGAGGAAATCTAATGGTTCAAGACAACTCCACGTTGAAAGAGGCTTGTGAATATTTTTGCTTGAGAATTCCAGAGGGTTATTCTTGTCAAATTTGCTCTCACACCTTGGGCGTCATGTTTTCCCGTTGTAATACACGGGCATTTTTCATAGTAATAGTAATAATAATATGACTTCCATAATACAACTAAATTTTATTTCACAACATATAAAAGAAAACAATGGAAAAATAGGATGCTGCATGCGCAAGTGCTGGGGCTACTATGAAAGTTACTACAATAGGCATGCATATCTATATATATAAAAGACATAGACATATAAAATAACTCAGATGTCCATAGTTCTATTAGATCGTCCTAAGCTTATCCATCAAGGCGCATACAGCCAAGGTTTATAGCCCCTTTAGCTATCTCAAAACTTATAAGGGCATCGAACGTAGCATATCTGATTCTTTCAAAGCTCAATGGAGCAATCGCCCATCCGGAGTTCTTCAGTTGCTTGCACTCGTTGCCCTTCTCCAGATTCGTTCCCAACACAAAATTTGCTAGATCAAATAGCGACGGTGTAGATTTACCGCATGTTGTTTTTGGTATTTTAATGCGCGTCTGTAGGTCAATGGGATTTTTTACACGGAGGCCGTATGGCTGAAGCATCTTTACGTCATTGCCAATTGCCGCTCCACAAAAGAAGATATCTTCATGAGCAAGAAATTTGTTGAGCTCGTCTGGTATGTGAGGCGAGTGCACGATGTGGTACACCAAGCAATGATCTGCAAAACACAGTTGAAGTACGGCGGCGCATCGCTCCATTTCCGGCGGCAGGTCCTTCTGCTTCACCCTATCGACTTGGTCGGTGAACTCACAGTCTAGACC
>NW_021194357.1:0-1324 GCF_002162155.2 Triticum dicoccoides
TTTTCGTTTCGAGCTGTTTCTGTTTCAGATCTAGAGCATCATGTCGTCTTCAAGCGCTCCCAAGGACAAGTTTTTCGAGAAGGTTATCAATCCGTATCTTGCGGAGGTGCTGCATCACCCTCAAACCATTGAGATGCGTGAGGGGGTGTTGCATATCCGCGATGTGGAAGGACCAAGGCGTACCGGGAGCGTGGAGACAAAGCTCGAAGCCATGGAACAAGAAGTTTTCAAGTGTCAAGGGATGGTGGAGCGTGGACTCAACGCCAACCAGATGATGATCACGGAGTTCACCAACAACCACAAGCTGGATGCCAAAGTCATTGGGGAGACCATCTTCAAGCTTCAAGAGAAAATCAAGCACCTCCAAGCCCAGATTTATGACCTGCAAAACCAGAACTGTGAGTATGAATATAGATTCAAGCGAATGAGTTTGGCTGCAGATTTAAGGATCACGGAGACTCGATCATCTTTTTATGATGGAGAGCCTATGCCTTGGAAGACGGACGACAAGCCTACTTCATCAACAACTCCTACTTCACCACCTCCAAAGACATAATCACTTGGGTATGGGCACTCCCCTTGGCAATTGCCAAGCTTGGGGGAGGTGCCCCGGTATCGTATCACCATCACACTCCTATCTTTACCGCTTTATTTAGTTCGATCCTTTTAGTAGTATCTTGATCTATTAGTTCGAAGTTTTGATATCAAGTAGTTTTGAGTTTTTCGTTGTGATCTCTTTATGTAAGCGAGTCCGTGTGCTATCTATAATAAAGATTAGTGTTGAGTTAAGGGCTTTGCTTTGTCGCTATGATCTTGAGAAAGTAGAGAGAACAAAAGAGTTCATATTGATATTATGGATAGTGATAACTTCACACATAGAAAGTATGAGGCATAAATTGTTGAGGGTTGATGAATGCAGCCTTGGTCATCGTTGCAATTAATAAGAAGTAATAAGGAAAGAGGGGTTCACATATAAATATATTATCTTGGACATCTTTTATGATTGTGAAGCACTCATTAAGTATGACATGCTAAAAGAGTTGATGTTGGACAAGGAAGACAACGTAATGGTTTATGTTTTCTGACATCTCAGTTAATGTATATTGTCATTGACCTTACAAACATGTTGAGCTTGCCTTTCCCCCTCATGCTAGCCAAATTCCTTGCACTAAGTAGAGATACTACTTGTGCTTCCAAATATCCTTAAACCCAGTTTTGCCATGAGAGTCCATCATATCTACCTATGGATTGAGTAAGATCCTTCAAGTAAGTTATCATCGGTGCAAGCAACAAAAATTGCTCTTTAAATATGCATGACTTATTA
>NW_021194358.1:0-1178 GCF_002162155.2 Triticum dicoccoides
GTTCCGGTAGTCCGTGACTTTCCGGATGTCTTTCGAGAAGAATTGCCAGGTGTCCCACCTGACAGAGATGTCGAGTTTGTGATATATCTCATTCCAGGAACTGTCCCAATTTCTAGAAGACCCTATAAGATGGCACCACTAGAACTAGCCGAACTTAAGAAACAACTCGATGAGTCCTTGAAAAAGGGTTTCATCCGTCCTAGTTCATCTCCATGGGCTTGCCCCGTCCTCTTCATCAAGAAGAAGGATGGTACGGACCGGATGGTTGTAGATTATCGACCCGTCAGCTTGGTCACAATAAAGAACAAGTATCCGCTCCCCGGGATCAAAGACCTGTATGATCAGCTCGCTGGATCCTCAGTCTTTTCTAAGATGGATTTGAGGTTGGGCTACCATCAATTCAAAATCCGGAACGGGGACATTCCCAAAACGGCCTTTGTTACTCGTTACGGCCAATACGAGTACACCGTCATGTCCTTCGGTTTAACCAACGCTCCAGCCACCTTCTCTGGGTTAATGAACTCAATCTTCATGGAGTATTTGGATAAATTCGTCGTGGTTTACCTCGATGATATACACATCTACTCCAAGAATGAGGAAGAACATGCCGAGCATCTAAGACTAGTGTTGATGAAACTTCGAGAGCATCTCCTTTATGCCAAGTTCTTTAAATGTGAATTTTGGTTGCCAGAAGTGACCTATCTAGGACATGTAATTTCTGGTAAAGGTATTGCTGTCAATCCCGAGCGAGTTCAAGGCGTCCTTAATTGGACTCCACCTGAATCGGTCAAGCAAGTTCGGAGTTTCCTTGGCTTAGCGAGCTATTGTCGCCGCTTTGTCGAGAATTTCTCCAAAGTTGCTAAACCTCTAACTGAACTCCTCAAGAAAGATAAAAAGTTCTAGTGGACTCCACAATGTGAGCACAGTTTCCAGGAACTGAAAAGATGCCTGACTTCTGCTCTCGTACTGGTACAACCAGACTTCTCCCAAGGACTTTGTTATCTATTGCGACGCCTCGCGACAAGGACTAGGTTGCATTCTCATGGAAGATCGACATGTAATTGCTTATGCTTCACGGCAATTAGACCAACATGAGGAAAACTACCCTACTCATGATCTAGAGCTTGTAGCTGTAGTCCATGCACTCAAAACCTGGCGACATTACCTCCTCGGTAATC
>NW_021194359.1:0-1397 GCF_002162155.2 Triticum dicoccoides
TAGCTTACTGTCTTGCCTGCAGGTGTCGTGCTGGTGACCGGGTTCGAAGCGCTCGGATCGAAGGTGGTCGAGCACTGGTACGAGGTCTACAAGATGGACAAGCAGGGGGCCAACCTCTGGTTCATCTACTGGTGGGAGGACAAGGTTTCTTCTGGCTCTGAATGTTAGGATGGTCAATGTAATAGTCCAGTATGTAGTGTAAGGTTTTGGATTGGAAACTCACTGTGAAGTTTGGCTCTTATTAGGCTTGCTTTTGCTGCCATTTTTTATTGATGAATGCATTACCTTTTTCTGATTGATCCAAAATGTCATCTTATCTCTATCGCAATGGGAGTTAAAATGTTTGTACAGACAGTATAGTTTATGCTATGATAATCACTGTATTGTTTGTAGTATGGAATTTGCATTCTGTAATGGGACTGGAGTTTAGCTCTTTGGCTTGCCTTTTCTGTGCCCTAGAGACGAATACACCGGCCCTAGAATAATACCTCCCTCTTTATTAGCACTTCCAAGTAAGCGCCGCTCTCACTGTTGCCATCTACTATGTGTAATTAGGAGTAGGACATGGTCCTTTTGCTTGTGCTACACAAGGATTTGTACTGCACTGCTGCTGAAACTGCTGAAACATGATGCTGCGATTGCCAATTTTTTTGTCTTAATGCCCATCTGTTGTTATTTGCTTGGGGTGTTTTTCATTAAAATACAAACAGTGGCTGTTCTGAAATTCAAGCTATTGAAGAATGATGATAAAGTACTTTTTTAAACAGTGGGTTGTGGCTTAGTGTAATTGATGTACTAGTGCACTGCTTGGCGTAAAATTATAGCAGTACACATAGATATGCAATGAAATGCTTCTCATATTTTACACATGTATATTTGACATGAATGTGTATTGCTTGGCTTAAAGTTGCAGAAACCATGTTCTATGAATAACTATAGTTGCTTTCAAAATCTGCAATTTATTGGCGATGTTACCATATTATTTGCTCTATTTAATTGTTTTTGTAGGTCCATGACATCTCGCTGAACCACTACACCTGGCTTGCTCGCCGGCGCGCCCGTGCGTGCTTCGATGCGCGGCGCTTCGTCGAGCTGGCCGGACCGCGGCAATCCCCGGAGCTGGAGCGGGAGGATGCGACGAGATGCTGCTGCTGCGGTTGCGTCCTCTGAGGCAGCAGCTGCCCCTCGCTGACCTCATCAACCTTTGGCGTCCGCCATGAGCTCCGTGCATGACCCCTTCTACATCGTCCGGGAGGAGATCCAGGGCTTGGTAATCCCCCCATCCCCATCCGCCCTCCCTCCCCTGCGCCCCTTTCTCTTCCTCTAGTTGCAAATTTTCATATGATGCAGCTATTTATTTGGTTGCGCCGTGGCGTACTGTCAGCTGAAAATTGCTT
>NW_021194360.1:0-1707 GCF_002162155.2 Triticum dicoccoides
GACCCTTTCCAAATATCACCTTCAAATCCTTCACCATATCATGTACATCAGCACCAGTACGGTGGCGAGGCTTCGTCCGGTGATCCGCCTCACCTTTGAAATGCTTGCCTTTCTTTCTTACGGGATGCCTGCTCGGAAGAAATCGACGATGTCCCAGGTACACATTCTTCTTACAACTATTCAAATATATATTGTCGGTATCATCCAAACAGTGCGTGCATCCGTGGTATCCCTTGTTTGTCTGTCCTGAAAGGTTACTGAGAGCAGGCCAATCATTGATGGTCACGAACAGCAATGCCTTTAGGTCAAATTCTTCCTGTTTGTGCTCATCCCATGCACGTACACCTGTTTCATTCCACAGTTGTAAGAGTTCTTCAACTAATGGCCTTAGGTACACATCAATATCGTTGCCGGGTTGTTTAGGGCCTTGGATGAGCACTGGCATCATAATGAACTTCCACTTCATGCACAACCAAGGAGGAAGTTTATACAAACATAGAGTCACAGGCCATGTGCTATGGTTGCTGCTCTGCTCCCCAAAAGGATTAATGACATCTGCGCTTAGACCAAACCATACGCTCCTTGCGTCATCTGCAAACTCCTTCCCGTACTTTCTTTCGATTTTTCTCCACTGCGACCCGTCAGCGGGTACTCTCAACTTTCCGTCTTTCTTACGGTCTTCTCTGTGCCATCGCATCGCCTTGGCATGCTCTTTGTTTTGGAACAAACGTTTCAACCATGGTATTATAGGAGAATGCCACATCACCTTGGCAGGAATCTTCTTCCTGGGGCGCTCGCCCTCGACATCACCATGCTCATCGCGGCTGATCTTATAGCGCAATGCACCACATACCGGGCAAGCGTTCAAATCCTCGTACTCACCGCGGTAGAGGATGCAATCATTAGGGCATGCATGTATCTTCTGCACCTCTAACCCTAGAGGGCAGACAGCCTTCTTTGCTTCGTACGTACTCTCGGGCAATTCGTTGTCCTTTGGAAGCATATCCTTTATCATTACCAGCAACTTTCTAAATCCCTTGTCAGATGCACCATTCTCTGCCTTCCATTGCAGCAATTCTAGTGTGGTGCCCAGCTTTTTCTTGTCACCTATGCAATTCGGGTACAACAATTTTTTGTGGTCCTCTAACATGCGTTGCAACTTCTTCTACTCCAAATCACTTGCGCAGTTTCTCTTTGCATCGGCAATGGCCCGACCTAGATCATCAACGGGCTCATCTGATGCCTCTTCTTCAGCTTCTTCCCGCATTGCCGGCTCAGCTTCTTCCCGCATTACCGGCTCAGCTTCTTCCCCCATTGTTGTATCATCGTATTCAGGGAACCCATGGCCAGGATAGTTGTCGTCGTCCTCTTCTTCTTCATTGTCTTCCATCATAACCCCTCTTTCTCCGTGCTTGGTCCAAACATTATAGTGGGGCATGAAACCGGATTCAAACAGGTGGACGTGAATGGTTCTTGACGTAGAGTAATTGCGACCATTCTTACAGCCAGCACATGGACAAGGCATAAAACCATCTGCCCGCTTATTTGCCTCAGCCGCAAGCAGAAAAGTATGCACGCCCTCAACGAACTGGGGAGAGCATCGGTCATCGTACATCCATTGCCGGCTCATCTTCATTACACAACACCGAATAGACCAAATTAATACAACTTCATACATAAAGTTCATACAACACTTAAATGCAACAA
>NW_021194361.1:0-1591 GCF_002162155.2 Triticum dicoccoides
GACCCTTTCCAAATATCACCTTCAAATCCTTCACCATATCATGTACATCAGCACCAGTACGGTGGCGAGGCTTCGTCCGGTGATCCGCCTCACCTTTGAAATGCTTGCCTTTCTTTCTTACGGGATGCCTGCTCGGAAGAAATCGACGATGTCCCAGGTACACATTCTTCTTACAACTATTCAAATATATATTGTCGGTATCATCCAAACAGTGCGTGCATCCGTGGTATCCCTTGTTTGTCTGTCCTGAAAGGTTACTGAGAGCAGGCCAATCATTGATGGTCACGAACAGCAATGCCTTTAGGTCAAATTCTTCCTGTTTGTGCTCATCCCATGCACGTACACCTGTTTCATTCCACAGTTGTAAGAGTTCTTCAACTAATGGCCTTAGGTACACATCAATATCGTTGCCGGGTTGTTTAGGGCCTTGGATGAGCACTGGCATCATAATGAACTTCCACTTCATGCACAACCAAGGAGGAAGTTTATATAAACATAGAGTCACAGGCCATGTGCTATGGTTGCTGCTCTGCTCCCCAAAAGGATTAATGACATCTGCGCTTAGACCAAACCATACGCTCCTTGCGTCATCTGCAAACTCCTTCCCGTACTTTCTTTCGATTTTTCTCCACTGCGACCCGTCAGCGGGTACTCTCAACTTTCCGTCTTTCTTACGGTCTTCTCTGTGCCATCGCATCGCCTTGGCATGCTTTTTGTTTTGGAACAAACGTTTCAACCATGGTACTATAGGAGAATGCCACATCACCTTGGTAGAGGATGCAATCATTAGGGCATGCATGTATCTTCTGCACCTCTAACCCTAGAGGGCAGACAGCCTTCTTTGCTTCGTACGTACTCTCGGGCAATTCGTTGTCCTTTGGAAGCATATCCTTTATCATTACCAGCAACTTTCCAAATCCCTTGTCAGATGCACCATTCTCTGCCTTCCATTGCAGCAATTCCAGTGTGGTGCCCAGCTTTTTCTTGTCACCTATGCAATTCGGGTACAACAATTTTTTGTGGTCCTCTAACATGCGTTGCAACTTCTTCTACTCCAAATCACTTGCGCAGTTTCTCTTTGCATCGGCAATGGCCCGACCTAGATCATCAACGGGCTCATCTGATGCCTCTTCTTCAGCTTCTTCCCGCATTGCCGGCTCAGCTTCTTCCCGCATTACCGGCTCAGCTTCTTCCCCCATTGTTGTATCATCGTATTCAGGGAACCCATGGCCAGGATAGTTGTCGTCGTCCTCTTCTTCTTCATTGTCTTCCATCATAACCCCTCTTTCTCCGTGCTTGGTCCAAACATTATAGTGGGGCATGAAACCGGATTCAAACAGGTGGACGTGAATGGTTCTTGACGTAGAGTAATTGCGACCATTCTTACAGCCAGCACATGGACAAGGCATAAAACCATCTGCCCGCTTATTTGCCTCAGCCGCAAGCAGAAAAGTATGCACGCCCTCAACGAACTGGGGAGAGCATCGGTCATCGTACATCCATTGCCGGCTCATCTTCATTACACAACACCGAATAGACCAAATTAATACAACTTCATACATAAAGTTCATACAACACTTAAATGCAACAA
>NW_021194362.1:0-1288 GCF_002162155.2 Triticum dicoccoides
GCTAACGCGTTTAGCAATAAAGTAAAGTGAGTTACATGGCGTTCTTCAATGACACGCAGGTCATACAAAAAATAAAGACAACTCCTATGGCTCCTGCCGGTTGTCATACTCATCGACATGCAAGTCGTGAATCCTATTACAAAGAACATGATCTCATACATCACAATTCATCATTCATCACAACTTCTGGCCATATCACATCACATGATGAATCGCTGCAAAAACAAGTTAGACGTCCTCTAATTGTTGTTGCATCTTTTACGTGGCTGCAATTGGGTTCTAGCAAGAACGTTTTCTTACCTACGAATAACCACAATGTGATTTTGTCAACTTCTATTTACCCTTCATAAGGGCCCTTTTCATCGAATCCGCTCCAACTAAAGTGGGAGAGACAGACACCCGCCAGCCACCTTATGCAACTAGTGCATGCCAGTCGGTGGAACCGGTCTCACGTAAGCGTACGTGTAAGGTTGGTCCGGGCCGCTTCATCCCACAATACTGCCGAAGCAAGAAAAGACTAGTAGAGGCAAGTAAGATGACAAAATCCACGCCCACAACAAAATTGTGTTCTACTCGTGCAAAGAGAACTACGCATAGACCTAGCTCATGATGCCACTGTTGGGGAACGTTGCAGAAAATTAAAATTTTTCCTACGGTTTCACCAAGATCCATCTATGAGTTAATCTAAGCAATGAGTCAAGGGAGAGAGTTTGTATCTACATACCACTTGTAGATCACGAGCGGAAGCTAGCCAAGGGGATGGTGATGATGGAGTCGTACTCGAACGTGATTCGGATCACCGATGTCCAAGTGCTGAACGGACAGCACCTCCGCGTTCAACACACGTACGGGATGGGAGACGTCTCCTCCTTCTTGATCCAGCAAGGGGGAAGGAGAGGTTGAGGAAGATTGCTCCAACGGGAGCACGACGGCGTGGTGTAGTTGGTGCAGCAGTACTCCGACAGGGCTTCGCCAAGCATATACGGAGGAGGAGAGGTGTTGGGGAGGGGAGGGGCTGCGCCTTGGCTTGTGTTAAGCTCCCATGCGCCTCCCCACTATATATAGGGGTGGAGGGGCTGGTTTCTTGCCCTCCAAGTCCATTGGGGCGTTGGCCAAGGTGGGAGGAAAGAAATCCCATCATTTCCTTCCCCATCGATTGTTATCCCCCCTTTTTAGGGATCTTGATCTTATCCCTTCGGGATATGATCTTATTCCTTCTAAGGGGGGATCTTGGTGCGCCTTGACCAGGGGTGTGGGGCCTTTCCCCCACTACTCACGTTCATGTGGG
>NW_021194363.1:0-1274 GCF_002162155.2 Triticum dicoccoides
ACATCTACGTCGTGCGTTTGACTCTCCCTGGTAATCGCTCTATCCAAGCTTTGAGAGTTTTTGACTACAACGGTTGCCGATCACCGCCTGCTGCTGGGTAAGAACTGGTAAGAATTTGAGATTTGCTTGACGGATTTGTGACACCCACCACCACCACTTGTTCGTAGTCTGTAGGATCATATTCTTGTGTGTTTCTATTGCTGCTAACCATGCCAGGATCACAAGCCGACGAGATTGACTGGGAGAATTTATCGAACAAGGAGCTTCATGATAAGTTTCAGCAAATGATGACTGAACAGTTGCAAGATGTGCTGAACAATTTTGAAGAGGCCATGGAGAAGATCACTGGCTTTGAGAAGACGTTCGAAACAAAGCTCGATAACAAGTTTAATGAATTGCTCGCGCGTCTTCCACCACCACCACCCGCTGCAGCTAACGCACCTCTCCAACAACAACAACAACAACGACTACCTCCACGTCGCGAAGCAGACCTCCGCCGAGCAAGCCGTGTCCCTCTTGCGTTTGGCCAAACTGTTGGTGCTGCTGTTGATACTTCTGTGGCTCCTGCTGCTGATGCGGAGGAGGATGATTATGTGGGAGACTATGAGGATGAGGTTGATCAAAATCAACACTACGTGCAGCCACCTGTACCACCACCAGCAGGTCGACCTCAGGTATATATTCGTAATGGTAGGCCTGCACCACCACCTCAGGTACGAGATGATGTCCATATTCCTAAACTGAAATTGAATATTCCACCATTTGAGGGTAGATATGTTCCTGATATATATCTTACTTGGGAATTAGAAACTGAACAACGATTTACTTGTTTACAATATCCTGAGGAGAGACGAGTTGCTGCTGCTGTTTGTGCTTTCACTAGTTTTGCATGTGTATGGTGGTCTGAACATTGTAGATTGTATCCTATTCCAACTACTTGGGCTGCTTTGAAAACTGCTATGCGTACGCGTTGGGTTCCACCATATTATCAACGTGAATTGCTTCAAAAATTGCAGCGTTTAAGACAAGGAAAAAATTCTGTAGAAGAATATTATCAGGAATTACAAACTGGCATGATTAGATGTGGTATTGTTGAGGAGAATGAAGCTATGCTTGCACGTTTTCTGGGTGGATTAAATAGAGAGATTCAGACCATTCTAGACTATAAGGAGTATACTAATATCACTCGTTTATTCCATCTTGCTTGTAAAGCTGAACGTGAAGTGCAGGATCGACAAGCATTGGGGCGAACTAACTTTTCTGCAGGCCGACCT
>NW_021194364.1:0-1302 GCF_002162155.2 Triticum dicoccoides
CGGACGCATCCAACCTTTCTCGAGCCTCATGAAGAAAGGAGCTCCGTTCGTGTGGGATGAGGGATGCCAACGCGGCTTTGATGATATCAAAAGGTACCTCCTTAATCCACCTGTCTTGGCAGCTCCTGTCAAGGGGCGCCCACTCATTCTATACATTGCAGCGCAGCCTACTTCGGTAGGTGCTTTGTTCGCCCAAAACAATGACGAAGGGAAGGAAGTGGCCTGCTACTACTTGAGCCGCACCATGGTGGGAGCCGAGCGAAATTACTCTGCAATAGAGAAATTATGCCTGGCCCTAATCTTTGCGTTAAAGAAGTTGAGGCACTACACACTGAAGCACCAAATCCAGCTTGTCGCAAGAGCGGACCCCGTAAGGTACGTGCTAAGTCAGCCCGCGCTCATGGGGCGACTAGGAAAATGGGCGCTTCTCATGATGGAGTTCGATATCACCTTTGTCCCTCAGAAGGCGATCAAAGGGCAAGCCTTGGCGGAGTTCCTCGCGGCGTACCCGGTGCCAGATGATTCCCCTCTGATCACCGATCTTCCTGATGAGGTGGTCTTCACCGTCGACCTCGACGCACCGTGGGAGCTCTACTTTGATGGCGCCTCTCGTATGGAGACCGATGCTGATGGAGCCCCAAGACGAAGGGCAGGCGCAGGTTTGGTGTTCAAGACGCAGCAAGGAGGGGTGATGTATCATTCATTTTCCCTCCTCAAAGAAGAATGCTCAAATAATGAGGCGGAGTACGAGGCGCTCATCTTCGGCCTTCTCTTGGCGCTCTCCATGGATGTCCGCTCTTTACGGGCCTTCGATGACTCCCAGCTCATTGTTCGTCAAGTCAATGACATCTATGAGGTTCGCAAGCCTGAACTGGTGCCGTACTACACTGCGGCCCGGAACCTGATGGAAAAATTTCAACATGTTGAAGTGCTCCATGTCCCACGAAGCAGAAATGCGCCTGCTGATGCCTTGGCAAAACTAGCGGCAGCATTGGTGCTCCCGGATAATAAAACCATGCAGATAAATGTTGAAGAAAGGTGGCTCCTCCCAGCTGTTCTGGAGCTTATCCCGGCGGAGTACGAAGTCAACTCCATCATGACAAACACGGTGGAGGAAGACGAGTGGCTGCAACCCTTCCTCGACTACTTCAAGCATGGCAGTCTCCCCGACGACCCCGTCGCGAGGCGCCAACTACAACGACGACTCCCCTTTTATCTTTATGAAGCAGGTGTCCTATACAGGCGGTCTCATGGACAGGAGGTCCTACTTCGGTGCGTCAATCGAGGTGAAGCCGAGAAGAT
>NW_021194365.1:0-1229 GCF_002162155.2 Triticum dicoccoides
ACCGAGCGAGCAGGAAGTTACAAGTCCGATGAAACAGAAGGAAGTTGTGGGTAAAACAACAACCCCGAAAACGTTAACGTATGTCCAAGAACGAGAAGTAACCAGAGGATCTAGGGATGAACCACAGAAGGTTATGCGATCGGACCCAAGCCACACGCAGCTTGCAGAGGCAGCAAATGGGGCTAACCCAGCGGCACAGGAGGTAGGGACGGAGGGGGAAGGAGACAAAATGAGTACTGCCAAACGGTCCCCACAAACAGACAATATGCTGAGCAGCGGAGCGTATACGACCAAAACAGTGGATGGGGTGGGCGTGGGGTGACCCAATGCCATGCAACTGGCAGTTAATGCTCCCCACACTCATAAAATGATAGTGGAAGATTCTGCTGGCGCTTGCACCGAGGCCATGCATGTTTCCATGCAGATCGACGTACTATCCGCGCAACGCTGTGGTGTGACGGTAACAGGGGATCAAGCACTGACGGAGGACGCTGTCAGGACCCCGACTCGATGCCACATAGGTCTAGCATGTAACACCTCATATCACTTTGCGGCCTCATGCACGGTATTCCCACGGGTGTCGTCTTACCTTTGCCCGCGACCGTTTGCGTCTTTTGGCACACGTATATGATAGTGTCGCTAGCACCCATATGATAAGGAGCCCGGGCTGACATGGCTAGTCGTAAACCCAAAGTGGCACAGACTTACAGGGACAGGCATCCATGACCCAGCATCGAACGTGCCGGTCATCAGCAAGTGGGTCCGGGCTGTAGCACTGGGCTAGCAGGACTCCGGTAAACCGGGCTGTAGCGGGCTAACAGGCCTCCGGTACTCAATGCGTGACATTTCCCCGAAGGGACAGACACAGGAACGAAGAAGGACACATGCCGGCCAGCCTAAGTGTTCCGGAGCAGTAGCAAGCTACCATGGCTCAGTGGAGACACTAGGAGACATTTCCCGGTAAGAGAGGCTACTAAAGATAAACAACTAGATAGTCAGATCCCACACATACCAAGCATTTCAATCATACACACAATATGCTCGATATGTGCAAATACAACAAGGCATCACAACATGACTCTATGACACAAGTACTTTATTTAAGGCTCAGAGAGCCATACATAACATACACAAAGGTACGGGTCACACGACCCAGCATTCAAGTCATACAGTCATACAAACCAGCAGCGGAAGTAACTTGTCTGGGTACAGACAACTAGTAAAATAAA
>NW_021194366.1:0-473 GCF_002162155.2 Triticum dicoccoides
CTGGGTTAGCCCCATTTGCTGCCTCTGCAAGCTGCGTGTGGCTTGGGTCCGATCGCATAACCTTCTGTGGTTCATCCCTAGATCCTCTGGTTACTTCTCGTTCTTGGACATACGTTAACGTTTTCGGGGTTGTTGTTTTACCCACAACTTCCTTCTGTTTCATCGGACTTGTAACTTCCTGCTCGCTCGGTCCTACAACTACAACTTTGGTCCCTCTTGCTTCCTTCTGACGCCAAGAAGGAGCATCACTCCCTGACCAGCTCCCGCTTCTGCCTTACCCCGACCCCCCCCCCCCGAGCCTCTACCTACCGAATGTGCTCGCCCCTCCCTATTCCTTGTCATGTCATTTCCCCATCTCCTGTTCTCCATATGGGTGTGTAGCCATGGGCCAAATTGCTTGCGCGCTCCCCGGGTTGCTTTCTCACCACACATTCTATCAACATGGCCAACACAACTACAGATATAACAAAAGT
>NW_021194367.1:0-895 GCF_002162155.2 Triticum dicoccoides
AGGATTCAATCAACCCCGTACGCTATTCCCTTTGTCTATCGATATGTTACTTGCCCGAGATTCGATCGTCGGTATCCCAATACCTCGTTCAATCTCGTTACCGGCAAGTCACTTTACTCGTACCGTAATGCATGATCCCGTGACCAGACACTTGGTCACTCTGAGCTCATTATGATGATGCATTACCGAGTGGGCCCAGTGATACCTCTCCGTCATACGGAGTGACAAATCCCAGTCTTGATCCATGTCACCCAACAGACACTTTCGGAGATACCCGTAGTCTACCTTTATAGTCACCCAGTTACGTTGTGACGTTTGGCATACCCAAAGTACTCCTACGGTATCCGGGAGTTACACGATCTCATGGTCTAAGGAAAAGATACTTTGACATTGCAAAACTCTAGCAAACGAACTATACGATCTTGTGCTATGTTTAGGATTGGGTCTCGTCCATCACATCATTCTCCTAATGATGTGATCTCGTTATCAATGACATCCAGTGTCCATAGTCAGGAAACCATGACTATCTTTTGATCAACGAGCTAGTCTACTAGAGGCTTACTAGGGACATGTTGATGTCTATTATTCACACATGTATTACGATTTCCAGATAACACAATTATAGCATGAATAAAGACAATTATCATGAACAAGGAAATATAATAATAATGCTTTTATTATTGCCTCTAGGGCATATTTCCAACAGTCTCCCACTTGCACTAGAGTCAATAATCTAGTTACATTGTGATGAATCGAACACCCATGGAATTCTGGTGTTGATCATGTTTTGCTCTAGGGAGAGGTTTAGTCAACGGATCTGCTACATTCAGGTCCGTATGTACTTTACAAATCTCTATGTCTCCATCTTGAACATTTTCACGAATGGATTTGAAGC
>NW_021194368.1:0-2167 GCF_002162155.2 Triticum dicoccoides
TTTGACCACGGGATCTAGCCCTTTGACTTTGCATGGACAGGCTTTGACCAGTGGACCTACCCACCTGGTTGTGTTAGGTCAGCCCATAGAAACACATTGGAGCAACATCCGGGCCAGACCCACAACAAGATCCCCTCCGTGTAGACCCCACGCGTCCGTTTCCTCCCTCCAAGTGCCGGCGACAGCGCCGTCCGAGAGGGGGGCACACCGCGGACACGCGTGCCGGGCGTTTGCAACCGCCACAACACTTCCAGACTTGTGAGAGGCTACCTACGCAAGATTTGGCGGCATGCTAGCCCCCGGAGGCCGCCGGCCACAGCCGTAGACGCGCAAAGGGCAATCCGCGTAGAGGGAATTTTTCGGATACTTCTCCATCACCAAAAATTATGAAAAAATACCATCGTTCCTATAGCACATGTTCCCACGTCGTGCAAAAAAACTCATTATTTTATCGCGCTCCAAGTATTTAGTAATATTGACGCCGCATCGTTACCGCAGAACGTCTACTACCGTGTCATCGCCGTCCGTGAGGGGGGGCCACGCACCGGAGACGCGTCCCACCTCTTCGGACATGCCACCACACCACCGCGCATGTATGAGGGCCCGGTGCGACGCTCCGGTGGCATTGCTACCCCCCCAGTGCCCACGTCCCGCCTAACCCTATAGCGTTTGACCACGGGATCTAGCCCTTTGACTTTGCACGGAAGGGCTTTGACTAGTGGACCTCCCCACCCGGTTGTGTTAGGTCAGCCCATGGGAACACTTTGGAGCAACATCCGGGCCAGACCCACAGCAAGATCCCCTCCGTGTAGACACCACGCGTCCGTTTCCCCCCTCTTGGTGCCGGCGGCAGCGCCGTCCATGAGGGGGGGGGGCATATCCCGGACACGTGTGCGGGTCGTTTGCAACTGCCACAACACTTCTAGACTTGTGAGAGGCCGCCTACGCAAGATTTGGCAGCATGCTAGCCCCCGGAGGCCGCCGGCCACAGCCGTAGACGCGCGAAGGGCAGTCCGCGTAGAGGGAATTTTTAGGATACTTCTCCATCACCAAAAATTATGAAAAAATACCATCGTTCCTATAGCACATGTGCCCATGTCGTGCAAAAAAACTCTTGATTTTATCGCGCTCCAAGTATTTAGTAATATCGAAGCCGCATTGTTACCACAGAACGTCTACTACCGTGTCATCATCGCCCGTGAAGGGGGGGCCACGCACCGGAGACGGGTCACGCCTCTTTGGACAAGCCACCACAACACCGCGCATGTATGAGGGCCCGGTGCGACACTCCGGTGGCATTGCTACCCCCCCACTGCCCCCGTCCCGCCTAACCCTGTAGCGTTTGACCACGGGATCTAGCCCTTTGACTTTGCACGGACGGGCTTTGACCAGTGGACCTCCCCACCCGGTTGTGTTAGGTCAGCCCATAGGAACACTTTGGAGCAACATCCGGGCCAGACCCATAGCAAGATCCCCTCCGTGTAGACCCCACGCGTCCGTTTCCCCCATCCAGGTGCCGGCAGCAGCGCCGTCCGTGAGGGGGGGGCACACCCCAGACACGCGTGCCAGGCGTTTGCAACTGCCACAACACTTCCAGACTTGTGAGAGGCCGCCTACGCAAGATATGGCGGCATGCTAGCCCCCGGAGGCCGCTGGCCACAGCCGTAGACGCGCGAAGGGCAATCCGCATAGAGGGAATTTTTTGGATACTTCTCCATCACCAAAAATTATGAAAAAATACCATCGTTCCTATAACACATGTGCCCATGTCGTGCAAAAAAACTCTTGATTTTATCGCGCTCCGAGTATATAGTAATATTGACGCCGCATCATTACCGCAGAACGTCTACTATCGTGTCATCGCCGTCCGTGAAGGGGCGGTCGCGCACCGAAGACGCGTCCCGCCTCTTCGGACATGCCACCACACCACCGCGCATGTATGAGGGCCCGGTGCGACGCTCTGGTGGCATTGCTACCCCCCAGTGCCCCCGTCCCGCCTAACCCTGTAGCGTTTGACCACGGGATCTAGCCCTTTGAATTTGCACGGACGGGCTTTGACCAGTGGACCTCCCCACCCGGCTGTGTTAGGTCAGCCCATAGGAACACTTTGGAGCAACATCCGGGCCAGACCCACAGCAAGATCCCCTCCGTGTAGACCCCACGCGTT
>NW_021194369.1:0-1001 GCF_002162155.2 Triticum dicoccoides
CTGTCCACGGCCTCCAGTAAGCTACAAACACCAGAAACTACTTGCAACTCCTGGACAGAGGACAAGGGTGAATAAGAAGTCGAGCGGGGTCATATTTCAGGGCCCAATGTATGGTAGTAACTGAATCATGGATCACAAACACAGAACTCGGTTCCTGAGGACGGCTGCAATGAGACAACCCACCATGTACTCCTACATGGCCTCTCACCGCTACCTTTACCAAATCGTGTTCACACACTTAGCTCACACACAGTAGGACATGTTCACACGCCTCTGATTCATCCCCGATGAACCAGACCTGACTCAACTCTAAGCAGTAGCAGGCATGACAAGCAAGCATGAATGAGTAGGCACAACAGGGCTCAAACAACTCCTACTCATGCTAGTGGGTTTCATCTATTTACTGTGGCAATGACAGGTCATGCAAAGGATAAAGGGGTTCAGCTACCGCAGCAAGTAACAAATATGTCGTTGTTGTCCTAATGCAGTAAAAGAGAGCAGGAGCGAGAGAGTGGGATTTTATCGGAATGAACAAGGGGGTTTTGCTTGCCTGGCACTTCTGAAGATAACATTGAGTCTTCATCAGTGTCAATGATCACGTCATCGGTATCACGTCTATCGAGAGGGGACAAATACCGGCAACACAAAAAGGAACACAATCAATGCAATGCACAATATGATGCATGATCATGACATGGCAAAATGAATGTGTTTTGAGCTAATGCAACTAGCAACAGATTAAATGAAGTTGGTTTGAATACAAGATTCAAATTCAAACTCCATATGTGATTATTCAAATGTCATTCACTTCATTTGTCCTAAACAGTAGTGATAAGTTGTTCTAACATGCATGAAAATGGTACAGATGGATTCCTTGAATTTTTCTGATAATTTTTCATATATAAATTATTTAATTTGGAGTTACGGTTAATTTTCTATGAATTTTAGAAGTTTTAGCTATTTTCTGGAAATAATAAATCATTTTTGATTTATTTTAATTC
>NW_021194370.1:0-1565 GCF_002162155.2 Triticum dicoccoides
CTGGAGCATATATATGACAAATCTGACTCACAGCCAAGTCAAGAATAGTTCCTGAGTAGCAATTGTGATGTGGTAGAGGCTCAAGTAACAATGAAGACATTTATGTTTGTGTCTTAGAAAAGAAAGATGAGTTGTTTCTTCCACCAAGATTTTAGCGGTACAAGCAAATATGTTGAAGGAAGCAATAACGATGTGAAAAAATCTCTCGCGACCCTGCTGCATGTAAACCAGATATCATCCGTGCAACACTTAGCATCACTAAACTTCAAATGTAGCTGACAATAGTAGTAGGATCTGATCCTACATGAAGAAGCTCAACAAATATGGAACTACAGACCATCCATCCATCCATCATGAACCCTAGAAATCAACAAATATGGCACTACAGACCATCCATCATGAACTCTAGAAATCAACAAATATGGCAAGCACATAGTTTAGCAACACGCAGAGCATGAGCGTGAGAGAGAGCGAGCAGAGAAGAGTACTGATTGCTTACCGGACATGGCGGGGCGGATGAAGACCGGACTGGAGGCGTCGGAGCACTCCTTGCGTCGGAGCGGAAGAAGACCACATGGTGGCTCTGTCCTGGACCTGCACATAATATTGACACTTCATAATCCAATGACTAGCAGCGGATGTGCTACCTGCAAGGAGTCGTTGCCGGCACATGGAGATCAGCGTCATCTACTGCTCGGCGCAACAGCAGCCACCCGGAGCAGCGCCTGCGCTCCTTGGCAGGAAAAATGCATGGAGCGGAGCAGTAGTAGCAGCGGAAGAGATGGATTGGATCAACTTGCTGTTGAAGGTGGCACGCGCGCACACACGACCGACCAGCGGATGAGACGACGAGCAGGGCTCCTTGGCGTGTGACCCATCTTTGCACTTTGACCTTGAATCAAGACAAGAGAAACCAAACCAAATGAAATGGCGTTGTCGAGAGAGGAGCAATCTTTATTTCTCTGTATTAGGGGGGCAGTAGCTAAGAACGAACCCTAGAAATTGGGGATTTTTTTAGAATTTATTGACCTAGAAAAGAAGAAAGGGTGCAGGTGCAAGTATTCATCTCGCACCTAACCAGCACCAGCTGCAATTTTTTATAGCAAGTATGTGTGTTGTACATCTGTCAGCTTGATGCCAACACATCCATCCATCCATCCATCCATATGGCTGGGTTTCAATGAAACAGAGGAGGATCTCACCATGGCATCTCCACCTCCTGGTCCAGCACGTCGGTCGTCCACTTGCCCTTGTCGTGGCCGTGCGCGGACACAAGGAAGCAAGGGGGCGCGGATCTGCAGCACGCACGCACGCACATGAGAGGAGATGGAGATGGAGGACTTGGCAAGGACGGAGGGAGGATGGGGGCGGAAGGAGGAGGAGGGCGTTCGTGCCTACCTTGCGCCGGCATCCAGGTCGTGCAGGCCCTCGGAGATGCGCCGGCGTCGAGGGCCACCACAGCAGCAAGCTCCGGTGTTGGTGTGGTCCACCGAGAGAAGGGGGTGGATCCCGGTGCGAGCGGCCTCCATCGCGCTGCTGGGTGCGGATCCGGCGCCGTCGTCGCC
>NW_021194371.1:0-1479 GCF_002162155.2 Triticum dicoccoides
TTAGGACAACTAGAACCGGATACTTAATAAAATACACCCTTCCAAGTGCCAGATACAACTCGGTGATCGCTCTCTCACAGGGCGACAAGGATAGGATCGCCGGGTAGGATTATGCTATGCGATGATACTTGGTTAACTTACCATCTACTCTCTTCCACTGCTTCAAGATGGAGGCTGCCAGAAGCGTAGTCCTCGATAGACCTAGCTATCCCCCTCTTATTCTGGCATTCTGCAGTTCAGTCCACAGATACTACCCATTTCATTGATACTAATGCATATGTAGTGTATATCCTTGCTTGCGAGTACTTTGGATGAGTACTCACGGTTGTGTTGCTACTCCCCCCCTTCTCGGTTATTGCAATCTTATGATGGAGTCTAGGAGCCAGAGGATCCCGAGGATGATTCTACATGGAGTTCGGCTTTGAGGAGTAGTTAGGAGGTCCCAGGCAGGAGGCCTTGCCTTTTCGATCGTTGTTACTTTTGTGCTAGCCTTCTTAAGGCAAACTTGTTTAACTTATGTCTGTACTCAGATATTGTTGCTTCCGCTGACTCTTGTGTCTTCGAGCATTTGTATTCGAGCCTTCGAGGCCCCTGCCTTTTAATATAAAGCTCTTATTATTTTATTTGTGTCTAGAGTTGTGTTGTGATATCTTCCTGTAAGTCCCTAATCTTGATCGTACACGTTTGCGTGTATAATTATTGTACGGTCAAATCGCGGGCATCATAGGCATAGACACATAGCTGAAGGCTCCAAATAGAGTAATAAAAGTTGTCTTCTCCTGGTCCTTAACTGCCATCTTGATCCGATGATAACCAGAATAAGCATCCAAAAAACTCAAACGCTTACAACCCGATGTAGCATCAATTATTTGATCAATACGAGGGAGGTGATGAAAAGAGTCTTGATGACCCACAAGTATAGGGGATCTATCGTAGTCCTTTCGATAAGTAAGAGTGTCGAACCCAACGAGGAGCAGAAGGAAATGATAAGCGGTTTCCAGCAAGGTATTCTCTGCAAGTATTGAAATAAGTGGTAACAGATAGTTTTGTGATAGGATAATTTGTAACGAGCAACAAGTAACAAAAGTAAATAAAGTGCAGCAAGGTGGCCCAATCCTTTTTGTAGCAAAGGACAAGCCTGGACAAACTCTTATATAGAGAAAAGCGCTCTCGAGGACACATGGGAATATCGTCAAGCTAGTTTTCATCACGTTCATATGATTCATGTTCGGTACTTTGATAATCTGATATGTGGGTGGACCGGTGCTTGGGTGTTGTCCTTACTTGGACAAGCATCCCACTCATGATTAACCTCTATTGCAAGCATCCGCAACTACAACAAAAGTATTAAGGTAAACCTAACCATAGCATGAAACATATGGATCCAAATCAGCCCCTTACGAAGCAACGCATAAACTAGGGTTAGCTTCTGTCACTCTAGCAACCCATCATCTACTTATTACTTCCCAATGCCTTCCT
>NW_021194372.1:0-1333 GCF_002162155.2 Triticum dicoccoides
AAGCGGGGCGCCCGGGGGCCTCGACCCATCTCTCCTACGAGCTCCCCTCGCTCTCCCTCCTCCCGCCGCCGCCGGGGGGCGGCGCCGGGCCTTGCCTGCATGGTGCTGCCAGCGGTGGCAGGCCTGTCCTTCCCCGCGCGCTGTCCCTCCTGCTCGGGCGTGGTTACCAGCGATGGTGCCCTTCGGCCGGCTGCGGTGTGGCAAGGGGGCGGCGATGCTGGTTGCCACGGTGGCCCTCGACGCGGCGGCACGACCGTTGGTTGTGGGCCGGCGCGGTGGCGCTGTTGGCCGGCGGCGCCCACCAAGCCAAGACCTGGGCCCGTTTTGGCCCCGTCCGGGTTGGGTCGGGCCGGCGGCATGAATCCGTCGGCGTAGCTTCCTGGTGGGTGTGGCGAGGCGGCGGCGGTCTACGGGCAGCGAGTACTTAGTTGGTCGGCGTGTTGCAGCGCGGTGACATGGACTTTCCGGATCCATGTGGGCCCGACCGGGCCGTAGGGCCCGGCAAGTCCTCGTCGCCGCGTCCGCTCGGCTTCGCTCTTGCGATGGAGGCTTTTCCCTCCCACAGGTCGAGTATTGCCCGCTCTAGTGGCCGTTGTCTCCTTTCCCCCTTCAGGCCTCGTGTTGGCAGCTCCAGAGAGACAGGGAAGATGGTCCAGTAACCATGCTGGGACATGCTGGCGGGCGGCTGCGTGGGCGGTGCACCACGAATTGTCTGGAGTGGTTGTGGTGGTTGTGGATCGCGAGAAACCCCTGTCGCCCTGTCAACACCGATGCGATGACGCCTGCGGGTGCCGTCGGACCTTCCTGAGGGGCATCGGGTATATCCCTTGCATGGGTTCCCTCGCGTACCGGGGAAACCCTAGAACTTGTTCGGGCAACAGCGACGGCATCCGTCATATTCCTTCTTGAAGGTGTTGCTTCGTACGCGGCGCTTCGGGATGCTGGAAGCATGGTGGTACTTCTTCGAAGGGTGCAGCGGTTGCCGGTATTCCTTTCTTCATTGATTTGCCGGTGTCGGCATTATTTTCTCTTTTTTCTTCTTTTTTTTCTATTGGGCTTTTCGGTGCTGTGGTCCCAGCAAGCTGGATGTATCGGGTGTTTGCTTTACAATATAAAGGGGAACCCTTTTTCTTAAGTTTGTAGAGAACAATACAATTTTTTTTGGCAACATTTTTACATGATGCAAAAAAATATACGCAATGATAAATCCAATGATAGATTTTCAGGGACGCATATATGACTTCTTCTTTCGAAATAATCTTTGTGGAAATTTTATAAGATGCTTAATTCAGACAAACCTAACACATTCAGTAAACAATAATTGATGGAGCAC
>NW_021194373.1:0-1157 GCF_002162155.2 Triticum dicoccoides
CAAAAGAGACAAGGTGTACATGTTGTATATGTATATGTCATCCATTTTTACTTCCCTTGATTTTTGCATATATGACACATGAATAGATGAGTAACTTGCATAGTTCATAAAATCTAAAGCCAAAAAATTAGCACAAGAAGTAGAAGGCATGAAAATATTGCAACTCAGTTTGCACATATAAGTGAAGCTCTTATTCATTTCAAAAGATTGACAATGTTCATCATTAAACCATCCCAACATTGGTGAATAAACCTTACTTGCATCAAATTTACATGCTACAACATGCTTAAATAAGCAAACATGCAATAAGTCATTCAACACAGAATCATCACCAAGATTAGAGGTCATATCAAAATGATTAAACATTGATTCTTTTGCATCAATAGTTAATTCAATGGGTGCACTCAAAATTGTTGGTATTTCAGCTGTTTGATCACATGGCAAAGTCAAATTATCAACGTAGTCCTCTAAAATAGGTGGTGTGATCAAAGTAGTTGGTAGCTCATCAGATGGTGCATTCAAATTGACAAGGCATTCATCATTCTCATGTAGAGATGGAAGATCAGTACCTTTGTCATTACCTCTTATGATCAACTCAGATGATGTAGCCACTCTCGGGGGCGATGTGTCACATGGTGGAGGTGATGTAGTCCTGACAACAACGGATGTGGTTGTCATAGTATGCCTAGTAGTTGAAGGAACAATCATATCAACTCTTGGAATGTGCACCGTGCGCTTGTTCTCCTCGTGGCCAATACGTCGTTTTATTTCCTGTTCAGCTTTGCATGCAAGATGAAACAAATGGTCCATAGGATAACACTCTTCATGAATTAGTATCTCTTGAATATCACGGTTTAATCCTCCCCAAAATCTATCCATAAAATCATCTTCACTTTCTTCTAAAGAGGAATGCAACAAGGTAGTTTGTAAATCATCATAATATTTTGTTACAGTTTCACTACCTTGTTTTAAGTGTTGCAACTTCTTAATCATGTCACGAGTATAATAAGCAGGGACGAAAGTATGTCGCATGGCAAGTTTCAAATCATCCCAAGTAGTAGGTATATAATCAGGGTGTAACCGACAATATTCACTCCACCAAACCAAAGCATAACCAGTGGAAGAACCAACCGCAACCTTAACCTTTTTATGTTCAT
>NW_021194374.1:0-1421 GCF_002162155.2 Triticum dicoccoides
CACACCATCAGAGGACTAACGTGGTGTCACTCAGTGATTTTATCAAATTGCATCCACCCACGTTCCACCACTCCGTCGAACCTCTCGACGCTGATGACTGGCTTCGCAGTATCGCTCACAAACTGCGTTCCGCGCTGGTAGCGGAGGCTGACAAGGTCACCTTTGCTGCATATCATCTTGAAGGCCCCGCCAGTCTATGGTGGGAGAATTATGGAGCTATGCGCCCAGCGGGCCATGTCACTACTTGGGCTGAATTCAGCGAGGCTTTCCGTGAACATCACATTCCGGAGGGTCTCATGGACCGCAAACGTGAGGAATTTTGCAATTTCACTCAAGGCCGACTTTCTGTAGATGTTTACAGCAGGGAGTTTGGTAACCTCGCACGATATGCAACTGAGGAAGTGTCTACTGATGCGAAGAAGCAAGCAAGGTTCCATAAGGGCCTTAGTCTTGAGCTTCGCCGTGACCTCCGTCTGCATGAGTGCACATCTTTTTAGAAACTTGTCAACAAAGCCATCAGTGCTGAAACTGGTCAGACTGATTATGACACAACACGCAAGCATGGCCGTGACATGGGTTCCTCATCCGGTGCTGGTCCTCAGAAGCGCCGCGTGTGGGTGCCCAACACCGCCCTGCCACCCAGGTTCACACCGAGGCCATCTTTCCAGGCGCCTCGCCCTGTTCAACAGTCTGCTCCAGCCAAGCCCTATGGGGGTCCAACCAACAATGCTCCTCCACGTACCAGTTCCGTGACTTGTTTCAAGTGTGGGGAATCTGGTCACTATATGCGTGAGTGTCCCCAAACCAACCCCAACCAGTCTGCTAAAGTTGTTGGCCGTGGCAAGCCGACAGGGAAAATATTCCACGCCAAGCCGGTCACCGCTTCACGTGGCCATGTCAACTGTATCTCGGCCGAAGAAGCTCAAGAGGATCCCAACGTCGTTCTCGGTACGCTTCTTGTTAATTGCCACCCGGCATCTGTTCTTTTCGATACAGGAGCCTCTCATTCCTTTATATCCGAAAATTATGCTCGTTTGCATAACGTTGCATTCTGTGACATGCCATCCACTATGGAAATTTCTACCCCTGGTTCTAGATGGCAGACCTCTAGGGTAAGTTATGGAAATGAAATCCAAGTCGACAGACTTGTTTTCCTCGCGTCTTTGATAGCCCTTAAATCTTCAGATATTAATATCATTCTGGGTATGGACTGGATGTCGGCTCATCATGCCCAAATTGATTGCTTCTCTAGGACTGTTCAACTCAACCATCCTTCGGGGAAGATAGTCAATGTCTTGACCCGAATAGCCAAGCGACAATTATATTCTCTTAACGCCAGCCCCTTGCCAGACCTTGAGGACATTCCGATAGTCCGTGACTTTCCGGATGTCTTTCCAGAGGAATTGCCAGGTGTTCCACCT
>NW_021194375.1:0-951 GCF_002162155.2 Triticum dicoccoides
AAGACGACAAGACAAAATGGTGTTCAAATCAACGTTCATTTGAAGTGCCACCTGGATCGTGAAGATTATACTAGTTTGCGTTTCCCCTTCACCTTACCCTACGCTTGAATCTCGAGACGAGATTCTTGTTTAGTGGGGGTGAGTTGTCACATCCCTAGCTTCTGGTGCTGTCTGGTGTGTGCATCATGTTTAAATTCAAATGAAATTTGAATTGAGGAATTTTCAAAAGCCTCAGGAAACCTCTAAAAATAACCAACAATTAAATCTTCTCAAATGTGTCCAAGAAAATGTTCCTGTTATTCCATGGAAATATTGGTAAGAGGTAAAATTTAAACCAATATTTTTGGAGTCACAGAGATAATTATTTTGGCCATTTGAACTAATCCAATAACTATTTGCTTTGGATTTATATTTAAATATATATTAAATATGACTCCAATAATTCTGGAGGTTTGTGAGTGGCTTTGTATATATTTTAGCAAGCCACATAAAAATCTACAGAATTTATTTAAATGATTTAGTTGCTAAACTAAATCAAAACAAACTACAGAAAATAGAAAAAAAATAAAAAGAACAGAGCCTACCTGGCGCCTACCTGTCCAGCCCAGCCGGCCCAGTTCCTCCCGCTGGCCCAGCCCACCGCCGCCCCCCTCCCCTGCCGTCTTCCTCCTTGCCAGGAGGACGGACACCGCGACACCGCCGCGCGCGCCACCTCCACCCTGCTCGGCCACCTCCTGCTTCCTCCCTGGCCTCCCCAGCGACGTCCCGGACGACGCCACGCGCCTCCCCGACCCCCTCTCACTTCTCCCTCGCTCTCTGGATCTCCCTCCCCTCTCTGCTCCCTTCCCGAGCGGAGCCCATCGCCGCCGACGCCGTTTACCGGGGCCACAGCCACCCCCTCGCTCCCACTATGCGTCCCTGAGCTCCGCCCTGACCCCGTGGAGCTACACA
>NW_021194376.1:0-1561 GCF_002162155.2 Triticum dicoccoides
TCTATCTAAGTGGGAGTTCATAAGATGAACTTAATTATCTTGAACATAGTCAAAAGACTCTTTGCAAATTATGTCGTAGCTCGCGCTTTAGTTCTACTGTTTAGTTATGTTCCTAGAGAAAATATAGTTGAAAGTTGACAGTAGCGATTATGCGGACAGTAGAAAGCTTATGTCCTTAATGCACCGCTCAGTGTGCTGAACCCCAAACCTCGTCTGTGGATGTTGTGAACATCGGACATACACGTTTTGATAACTACGTGATAGTTCAGTTAAACGGTTTAGAGTTGAGGCACCAAAGACGTTTTCGAAACATCGCGGAACATATGAGATGTTTCGAGGGCTGAAATTGGGATTTCAGGCTCGTGCCCACGTCAAGAGGTATAAGACCTCCGACGATTTTCTTAGCCTGCAGACTAAGGAGAAAAGCTCAATTGTTGTGCTTGTGATCAGATTGTCTGAGTACAACAATCGCTTGAATCGAGTGGGAGTTGATCTTCCAGATGAAATAGTGATGGTTCTCCGAAGTCATTACCACCAAGCTGCTAGAGCTTCGTGATGAACTATGATATATCAGGGACATATATGATGATCCTTGAAATATTCATGATGTTTGACACCGTGAAAGTAGAAATCAAGAAGGAGCATCAATTGTTGATGGTTGGTGAAACCACTAGTTTCAAGAAGGGCAAGGGAACAAAGGGATACTTCATGAAACGGCAATTCAGCTGCTGCTCTAGTGAAGAAACCCAAGGTTGAACCCAAACCCGAGACTAAGTGCTTCTGTAACAAGGGGAACAACCACTGGAGCAGCATTACCCTAGATACTTGGTAGATGAGAAGGCTGGCAAGGTTGATAGA
Organism: Triticum dicoccoides; assembly: GCF_002162155.2. Taxonomy (NCBI): domain Eukaryota; kingdom Viridiplantae; phylum Streptophyta; class Magnoliopsida; order Poales; family Poaceae; genus Triticum; species Triticum dicoccoides. Next base: position 859 of record NW_021194376.1, read on the forward strand.
AGTATATTGGATATACATTATGTTAATGTGTACTTTACTAGTACTCCTAGTAGCACCAGGGTATTGGATACCGGTTCGGTTGCTAAGTGTTAGTAACTCGAAATAAAAGCTACGGAATAAACGGAGACTAGCTAAAGGTGAGCTGACGATATATGTTGGAAGTGTTTCCAAGGTTGATATGATCAAGCATCGCACGCTCCCTCTACCACCGAGATTGGTGTTTGCGTGGAGCATAGACATGATTGGATTATGTCTATCGCAATACGGTTATTCATTTAAGGAGAATAATGGTTACTCTATTTTTGAATAATACCTTCAATGGTCTTGCACCTAAAGGAATGGTTTATTGAATCTCGGTCGTAGTGATACACATTTTCATGCCAAAAGATATAAGATAGTAATGATAGTACCACTTACTTGTGGCACTGCCATGTAAGTCATAATGGTATAAAACGCATGAAGAAGCTCCATGTTGATGGATCTTTGGACTCACTCGTTTTTGAAAAGTTTGAGACATGCGAACCATGTCTATTGGTGTATATGCATGAAGAAACTCCATGCAAATGGATCGTTCGGACTCACTTGATTTTGAATCACTTGAGATATGCAAATCATACCACATGGGCAAGATGACTGAAAAGCCTCATTTTCAGTAAGATGGAACAAGATAGCAACTTGTTGGAAGTAACACATTTTGATGTGT
>NW_021194377.1:0-916 GCF_002162155.2 Triticum dicoccoides
CCATTGATCTACAAGACATATTTGCAAAGGTTTTAGACTAAGTTCATGATAATAAAGTTCTAATCAAATTATGAACTCCCACTTAGATTAGACATCCCTCTAGTCATCTAAGTGTTACACGATCCGAGTCGACTAGCCCGTGTCCGATCATCACGTGAGACGGACTAGTCATCGTCGGTGAACATTCTCATGTTGATCGTATCTTCCATACGATTCGTGTTCGACCTTTCGGTCTCCGTGTTCCGAGGCCATGTCTGCACATGCTAGGCTCGTCAAGTTAACCCTAAGTGTTTTCGCTGTGTAAAACTGTCTTACACCCGTTGTATGTGAACGTAAGAATCCATCACACCCGATCATCACGTGGTGCTTAGAAGCGACGAACTGTAGCAACGGTGCACAGTTAGGGAGAACACTTCTTGAAGTTTTTGTAAGGGATCATCTTATTTACTACCGTCGTCCTAAGTAAACAAGATGCATAAACATAATAAACATCACATGCAATTATATAGTTGTGACATGATATGGCCAATATCATATAGCTCCATTGATCTTCATCTTCGGGGCTCCATGATCATCTTGTCACCGGCTTGACACCATGATCTCCATCATCATGATCTCCATCATCGTGTCTTCATGAAGTTGTCACGCCAACGACTACTTCTACTTCTATGGCTAACGCGTTTAGCAATAAAGTAAAGTGAGTTACATGGCATTCTTCAATGACACGCAGGTCATACAAAAAATAAAGACAACTCCTATGGCTCCTGCCGGTTGTCATACTCATCGACATGCAAGTCGTGAATCCTATTACAAAGAACATGATCTCATACATCACAATTCATCATTCATCACAACTTCTGGCCATATCACATCACATGATCAATCGCTGCAAAAACAAGTTAGACGTCCTCTAATT
>NW_021194378.1:0-979 GCF_002162155.2 Triticum dicoccoides
AATATGTCATCAAAGTAAACTACCACAAATCGTCCAATGAAAGCACGTAAAACTTCGTTCATTAATCTCATGAAAGTACAAGGTGCATTAGTTAACCCAAAAGGCATGACTAACCACTCATATAATCCAAACTTAGTTTTAAATGCTGTTTTCCATTCATCTCCCAATTTCATACGAATTTGATGGTAGCCACTACGCAAATCAACTTTGGAGAATATTGTAGAGCCACTCAATTCATCAAGCATATCATCTAGCCTAGGAATAGGATGACGATAACGAATAGTAATATTATTAATGCCTCTACAATCAACACACATACGTGATGTACCATCCTTTTTCGGCACTAGAATAATAGGAACAGCACAAGGACTAAGGGATTCGCGTATATAACCTTTGTCGAGAAGCTCTTGTACTTGACGCATAATCTCCTTCGTCTCCTTTGGATTGGTACGGTATGGTGCACGGTTTGGCAGTGAAGCACCGGGAATTAAGTCGATCTGATGCTCAATCCCTCGAATAGGTGGTAATCCTGGTGGCACGTCTTGTGGAAAGACGTCAGCGAACTCCTGCAAAATGTTAGTGACAGCAGGAGGCAAAGAGGAAGGCACGTCCTCGAATGAAAATAATGCCTCTTTGCACACAAAAGCATAGCAAACAGATTTGCTGAAATCTAGCTCATCAATATCAGATTTGGTGGCAAATAAACATGCACTTTTCAATTTAATTTCAGAAGCAACACTAGATGGTTTATTATTAGGCTTCATTTGTTGCTAAAATTCTTTTGCCACAATCTGATTTTCACTCTTATTCTTCTCCTGTTGTGCTTTATTAGCTCTATTAATATCATCTTTCAAAATGGAATCAGGAGTCATAGGAAGCAAAGTAATATTTTTATCCTTATGAACAAGAGTATAGTGATTGTTTCTACCATGGTGTACAGAATTTTTATCAAATTGCCATGGTCTACCAAGTAATAAGG
>NW_021194379.1:0-1018 GCF_002162155.2 Triticum dicoccoides
AACTTGTTCCACATTCTTCCTTCTTTACAATTCTGCATTACATCTTTAAAATCAGCATCATGCACATATTGATCTTTGATGGTCTCCAAACCAAATATTTTGAAGTCAAGTTGTGAAAGCATAGTATAGCGACGAGACAATGCATCAGCAATAACATTTTCTTTTCCCTTCTTATGTTTAATGACATAAGGGAAAGTCTCAATGAATTCAACCCATTTAGCATGTCTACGATTCAGTTTAGCTTGACTTTTAATATGTTTCAAAGATTCATGATCAGAATGTATAACAAATTCTTTGGGCCATAAATAATGTTGCCATGTTTCTAAAGTCCGAACAAGAGCATATAATTCTTTATCATAAGTAGAATAATTCAGACTAGGCCCACTCAATTTTTCAGAAAAGTATGCAATAGGTTTGCCATCTTGTAATAACACACCTCCTAATCCAATTCCACTAGCATCACATTCAAGCTCAAAAGTCTTATTAAAATCAGGAAGTTGGAGTGAAGGAGCATGTCTCAACTTATCTTTCAATACCGTGAAGGCTTCTTCCTGTGCGGTGCCCCAAAGAAAAGGCCCATCTTTCTTTGTAAGCTCATTGAGAGGTGCAGCAATGGTGCTGAAATCTCTCACAAAACGCCTATAGAATCCAGCGAGGCCAAGAAAACTCCTCACTTGTGTGACCGTTTTGGGCTGCGGCCAACTCTCAATAGCTTCAATCTTGGCTTTATCAACTTCAATTCCCTGTGGAGTAACAACATAGCTAAGAAAAGATACTCGGTCGGTGCAAAAGGTGCACTTCCCAAGGTTACCAAACAAACGTGCATCACGTAGAGCAATAAAAACAGCACGTAAATGTTCCAAATGTTCTTCCAAAGATCTGCTATAAATCAATATGTCATCAAAGTAAACTACCACAAATCGTCCAATGAAAGCACGTAAAACTTCGTTCATTAATCTCATGAAAGTACTAGGTGCATTAGTTAACCCAAAAGGCATGACTAACCACTCATATAATC
>NW_021194381.1:0-1140 GCF_002162155.2 Triticum dicoccoides
AAACAACCAGGGAACGACATCAATCTGTATCTGGGGCTGCTGAAAGAGGAGCTTGACACGCTGTGGAAAACGCCAGCCAATACGTGGGACGCTGCAGAGAAAGAATATTTCCCTATGAGAGCCGCACTGCTCACGACGGTGCACGACTATCTCGGTTACGGATATCTTGCGGGGCAGGTAGTCCACGGATTTTCTGGATGCGTAAGGTGCATGGATGACACAACGTATCGCCAGCTAGATAGAGATCCCGGGTCTTCGAAAACCGTGTTCATGGGACATCGAAGGTGGCTTCGCGACGATGACCCGTGGAGGAAACGCAAGGATCTGTTCGATGGTGAAACCGAACCCCGAAAACGCCCGTGTACGAGGAGCGGCGAGGAAATAGACAAGCTGTTGAAAAATTGGAAAGACTGCCCACTGCTGGGAAAGAAGCAAAAGGCGCCAGAGCCGGGAAAGAAGCGGAAGGCGCCAGAGCCGCTGCTGAAGGTATGGAAAACGAGGTCTGTTTTCTGGGACTTGCCGTACTGGAAGATCCACCGTGTGCCTCACAGCCTTGATGTCATGCATATCACGAAGAACGTGTGCGAGAGTCTGCTTGGTACCCTGCTCAACATGCCAGAGAGGACCAAAGATGGGCCGAAAGCAAGGGCAGACTTGAAATCAATGGGCATCAGGCAGGAGCTTCACGCTATATATGATGATGATGATGATGATGATGATGATGATGATGATGATGATGAGGCGAAGCAGGACACAGAAAGTCGTCGCAAAGGCAAAAAGGCCAAGAAGACCGAAAATGACTACCCTCCCGCGTGCTTCACTCTAAGTCAGGAGGAGATCGAGCAGTTTTTCACCTGCCTCCTAGGAGTAAAACTTCCTTACGGTTACGCGGGGAAGATAAGCAGATACCTAGACCCAGCGAAGCAGAAGTTCAGCGGGATGAAGTCTCACGACTGTCACGTGCTGATGACGCAGATACTTCCAGTTGCAATCCGTGGGATCATGGACGCGCACGTCCGTGAAACGCTATTTGGCCTATGCAACTTCTTCGACGTCATCTCTCGGAAGTCGATTGGCGTGAGGCAACTCAGAAGGCTACAGGAAGAGATCGTGGTGATACTATGCGAGCTTGAGATGTAC
>NW_021194382.1:0-979 GCF_002162155.2 Triticum dicoccoides
ACTGCCTTATCCCCCCGGGCACCGAAACCCTAACCAACCCGACCGCACACCCCCACTCCCCACGTCTCTCCTCTCCCCTTCCCGATCCGATCTGGATCGGGGACGAGCCCGCTTTCCCTACCTCGCGACGCCAGTGCCCCGACCCCGTCGTCGGGCACCCCATCGCCTCGACGCCCGTGTCGGCCCCCCTCCCCTGCGCCCCGTCGCTGGTGACGCCCATCGCCGGACCTTGCCGCCTCCTCGTCACCTCCCACGACAGCCTACACCAGGCCTCGCCGCCCTCGACGCTGCTGGACCACGTCGGAGACGCCTCGTCCGAACACTCCCTCGCTGGACTGCCTCCCCTGCGTGCGTCGTCCCCGTCGACCTCCTCAACCCCCGTTGCCCCGTTCCCTGCGAACCACTGTGAGGCTCCCTCCCACTGGACCCACACGTTAGGTTGACCCGGTCAACGGTCAACGTTGACTACTGACATCATGCTGACGTCATGCTGACGTCAACATGCACTGTTAAGGATAATGTTGATTTTAAATAATTAAATAAATCCTAAAAATGATTTAAATCTTTTAACATTAGTATAAAATAAACTGTAGCTCGGATGGAAAAACTTTATACATGAAAGTTGCTCAGAACGACGAGACGATTCCGGTTACTCAACCCGTTCGTCCGCCACACCCCCCTAACCTTTCGAACTCGCAACTTTCCCCCTCCGGCTCCTCTGCCCGAAAACGCGAAACACCGGGAATACTTTCCCGGATGCTTCCCCCCTTCACCGGTATCACCTCATACCGCGTTAGGGCACCCCTAGCACGGCGTATTGCCATGTTACGCTTTGTGATGCTTTGATTGCTTTGTTATTTATTGTGTTTTCCATCCGTCACTTCTTTCCAGTAGACCCCGAGACTGCCGGTGACCCCAGTTCGACTACGGAGTTGACGACCCCTCTCTCTTGCCAGAGCAACCAGGCAAGCCCCCCCCC
>NW_021194383.1:0-874 GCF_002162155.2 Triticum dicoccoides
ATGAAGAAGCTCCATGCTGATGGACTTTTAGAGTCTCTTGATTATGAATCATTTGACACATGCGAACCATGCCTTATGGGTAAAATGACCAAGACTCCGTTCTCAGGAACAATGGAGCGAGCAACCGACTTATTGGAAATCATACATACTGATGTGTGCGGTCCAATGAGTGTTGAGGCTCGCGGTGGCTATCGTTATGTTCTCACCCTCACTGATGATTTAAGTAGGTATGGGTATATCTACTTAATGAAACACAAGTCTGAAACCTTTGAAAAGTTCAAGGAATTTCAGAGTGAGGTTGAAAATCAACGTGACAGGAAAATCAAGTTTCTACGATCAGATCGTGGAGGAGAATACTTGAGTCACGAGTTTGGCACACACTTAAGAAAATGTGGAATAGTTTCACAACTCACGCCGCCTGGAACACCTCGGCGTAATGGTGTGTCTGAACGTCGTAATCGCACTCTATTAGATATGGTGCGATCTATGATGTCTCTTACCGATTTACCGCTATCCTTTTGGGGCTATGCTTTAGAGACTGCCGCATTCACTTTAAATAGGGCTCCGTCGAAATCCGTTGAGACGACACCGTATGAATTATGGTTTGGGAAGAAACCTAAGCTGTCGTTTCTAAAAGTTTGGGGATGCGATGCTTATGTCAAGAAACTTCAACCTGAAAAGCTCGAACCCAAGTCGGAAAAATGCGTCTTCATAGGATACCCAAAAGAAACTATTGGGTACACCTTCTACCTCAGATCCGAAGGCAAGATCTTTGTTGCCAAGAATGGGTCCTTTCTGGAGAAAGAGTTTCTCTCGAAAGAAGTAAGTGGGAGGAAAGTAGAGCTTGATGAAGTATTACCTCTTGAACCGAAAA
>NW_021194384.1:0-1004 GCF_002162155.2 Triticum dicoccoides
AAAGGGAGCTAACAAAGTGTGCAAGCTCCAGCGATCCATTTATGGACTGGTGCAAGCCTCTCGGAGTTGGAATAAACGTTTTGATAGTGTGATCAAAGCATTTGGTTTTATACAGACTTTCGGAGAAGCCTGTATTTACAAGAAAGTGAGTGGGAGCTCTGTAGCATTTCTGATATTATATGTGGATGACATATTACTGATTGGAAATGATATAGAATTTCTGGATAGCATAAAGGGATACTTGAATAAAAGTTTTTCAATGAAAGACCTCGGTGAAGCTGCTTACATATTAGGCATTAAGATCTATAGAGATAGATCAAGACGCTTAATTGGACTTTCACAAAGCACATACCTTGACAAGATTTTGAAGAAATTCAAAATGGATCAAGCAAAGAAAGGATTCTTGCCTGTATTACAAGGTGTGAAATTGAGTAAGACTCAATGCCCGACTACTGCAGAAGATAGAGAGAATATGAAAGATGTTCCCTATGCATCAGCCATAGGCTCTATCATGTATGCAATGCTGTGTACCAGACCTGATGTGTGCCTTGCTATAAGTTTAGCAAGGAGGTACCAAAGTAATCCAGGAGTGGATCACTGGACAGCGGTCAAGAACATCCTGAAATACCTGAAAAGGACTAAGGATATGTTTCTCGTATATGGAGGTGACAAAGAGCTCATCGTAAAAGGTTACGTTGATGCAAGCTTTGACACTGATCCGGACGATTCTAAATCGCAAACCGGATACGTGTTTACATTAAACGGTGGAGCTGTCAGTTGGTGCAGTTCTAAACAAAGCGTCGTAGCGGGATCTACATGTGAAGCGGAATACATAGCTGCTTCGGAAGCAGCAAATGAAGGAGTCTGGATGAAGGAGTTCATATCCGATCTAGGTGTCATACCTAGTGCATCGGGTCCAATGAAAATCTTTTGTGACAATACTGGTGCAATTGCCTTGGCAAAGGAATCCAGATTTCACAAAAGGACCAAACACATCAAGAGAC
>NW_021194385.1:0-1269 GCF_002162155.2 Triticum dicoccoides
TTATTTCCTTATTTCATGATAAATGTTTATTATTCATGCTAGAATTGTATTAACCGGAAACATGATACATGTGTGAATACATAGACAAACATATAGTCACTAGTATGCCTCTACTTGACTAGCTCATTAATCAAAGATGGTTATGTTTCCTAACCATAGACATGTGTTGTCATTTGATTAATGGGATCACATCATTAGGAGAATGATGTGATTGACATGACCCATTCCGTTAGCCTAGCACTTGATCGTTTAGTATGTTGCTATTGCTTTCTTCATGACTTATACATGTTCCTGTAACTATGAGATTATGCAACTCCCGTTTACCGGAGGAACACTTTGGGTGCTACCAAACGTCACAACGTAACTAGGTGATTATAAAGGAGTACTACAGGTGTCTCCAAAGGTACATGTTGGGTTGGCGTATTTCGAGATTAGGTTCTGTCACTTCGATTGTCGGAGAGGTATCTCTGGGCCCTCTCGGTAATGCACATCACTATAAGCCTTGCAAGCAATGTGACTAATGAGTTAGTTGCGGGATGATGCATTATGTAACGAGTAAAGAGACTTGCCGGTAACGAGATTGAACTAGGTATTGGATACCGACGATCGAATCTCGGGCAAGTAACATACCGATGACAAAGGGAACAAAGTATGTTGTTATGCGGTTTGACCGATAAAGATCTTCGTAGAATATGTAGGAGCCAATATGGGCATCCAGGTTCCGCTATTGGTTATTTACCAAGAATAGTTCTAGGTCATGTCTACATAGTTCTCGAACCCGTAGGGTCCGCACGCTTAAGGTTTCGATGACAGTTATATTATGAGTTTATGAGTTTTGATGTACCGAAGGAGTTCGGAGTCCCGGATGAGATCGGGGACATGACGAGGAGTCTTGAAATGGTCGAGACGTAAAGATCGATATATTGGACGACTATATTCGGAGTTCGGAAAGGTTCCGAGTGATTCGGGTATTTTTCGGAGTACCGGAGAGTTACGGGAATTCGCCGGGGAGTATATGGGCCTTATTGGGCCATACGGGAATAGAGGAGAGAGGCCAAAAGGAAGAAGGCCTGTGCCCCCCCCCCCTCTGGTCCGAATTGGACAAGGGGCGCAGCCCCCCTTTCCTTCTTCCTCTCCCCCTCTTTCCCCCTCTCCTACTCCAACAAGGGAGGTGGAATCCTACTAGGACTAGGGAGTCCTAGTAGGACTCCACACTTGGCGCGCCCCCTCCTAGGGCCGGCCTCCTCCCCCCTTGCTCCTTTATATACG
>NW_021194387.1:0-948 GCF_002162155.2 Triticum dicoccoides
GTTCCCCTCCTCGGCCACCGGAGATCGTCGCCGTCGAATCGGGAGCTACCGGACGTCCCCGAGCCCGCTAACCATCCCTGCAGCTCCGCGGTGAGCCACTGACCCGATTCCCCCTTGCCCCGTCGTCCCTAGCATCCTGTAGCTGCCGCCCCCTTGAGCTCCGAAGCTCGCCGCCGCCGTGCCTCGTCGCCGTCGTGGCCACAGTCACCGTAGCGCCCAACCGAGCACACCCACGTCCTCACCGCACCGCGTAGAAGCCGTAGGTGCCAACCCCGCATCTCCGCAGCCGTTGTAGCCTCGACCCCGAGCTCAACCGAGCTCCGGCAGCCGCCACGGTCGTCGCCGTCGTCGGTACCGGCCACCTCAGGCACGGCCACCACCACCGTTCGACGCGCGGGAGCAAGAGCTCTCCAACGAGCCCAAGCACGGCCTCGCCCGTGCCCTGTAGCGCGTTTCCGCATCGCGCCGCCGTCTCGGGCCCCGGCGGCGTCATGTCACCGGTGGGTTTGACCTGTCTGACCTGGGGTTTGACCCCCCCAGGGTCACTGACGCGTGGGCCCCGTCGGCCAGGTGGTCAGATTAGTGCTAATCACCGCTTAATTAACCCCCCTGACACTGACAGTGGGCCCCAGCGCCACTAACCCCTAATTAGGAATAAATTAACCCTGTTAAACCCCCCCTGTCACTGACGTGTGGCCCCCACACGTCAGGTTTGACCCCAGCCAGCCGCAGTTGACCGCTGACGTCATGCTGACGTCATGCTGGCGCAATATTTATATTTCTGGATTTAATTTAAATCAGGAAATTCCAGAATATTATTTAAACTTCAAAAATTCATAACTTTTATTCTGTAACTCCAAATTGGACAAATTATATATGAAAAATGATCAGAAAAATCCAATCTATCCATCTGTACTATTTTCATGCATGATCAAACAAGTTAAATTG
>NW_021194388.1:0-3008 GCF_002162155.2 Triticum dicoccoides
AGGTGTGGCGCGGCTCGGGCGTCGCGAAGGTGGTGTCGGCGTGCGTCGGCGACGTCCGGATGGGGCGGGGCGAAGACGGCGGCCTTCGGAGCTCCGGCGACTCCGGCGTCGACGGTGCGGCAGCTCCGACGGTACCTAGGGGCAAAAAGCGTGTCAAAACGATGCGCATTGTCGCGGGGATCCAAATGACAAAGGAAGGAGTGCTAGGGGGTGCCACAGACGACGAAATGGACGATGGAGTGGCGCTGCTCCGGCGAGATGCAAACGACGACAGCGAACAGCAGAGGCGGCGTGGGAAGCAGCAAGATGGCGAGGATGGAAGAGGGGGTCCTGGCCTTTATATAGGCGAGGGCAGAGGGCTCGAGGGCCACGGATATGCTCTATCCGAGCGCGAGGCAGCCGGCGGTTGCGGGCGGCGAGGCGCGGATGTTTATCTTGCGCCATCCGGGAGGTTGGGGACGAGCTGACGAGGCGGGGCCCGCCTGGCAGTGGCAGCGGCGGTAGCGAGCGAGAGGGAGGCGCGAGCGGTCGACCGATGCGGGGGTTTCGGGCGCTAGGGCGCTGGCCTTGGGCCAAATGGCCAGCTGGGCCGGCTAGCCTGGTGCGGCTGGCTGAGCGCGCGCGTCCCTGGGCCGAACTGGTTTTGGTCCAGGCGGGTGAGTGCGTGTTTTTTAACTTAAGACTAAAATGTCCCTAAACAATTCAAATGAATTTATAAAAACACCACAATAATTCTAAAATAACTATGTAATATTTAGAGCCTAATGAACATTAACTTAAGCACAGAACATTTTTGAAAATGTTTTCCTAATGCAATTAATGCACCTTTTGCAAATAAAATAAATACCAATAAACTCCAAAACTTCAAATAATACTCAAAATAAAATTTCCCACTCTTTTTTTTATTTTGAGGAAGTCATCTTATCCCCTCTCATTTGTTTTTTTCTCATGTGAAAAACTATCATTTGAATATTTCAAAAACTCCAAAATGCAAAGAAATATGATATGCTTTCAATGATTCTATTAACATCCAAATTTAATAAAAATTGGGATGTTACAAACCTACCCCCCTTAAGATGAATCTTGTCCTCGAGATTCGGGTTGGCCAGCAAAAAGTTGTGGGTGGTCCTTTCTAAGATCTTCCTCTCGTTCCCAAGTAGCTTCCTCCTCGGTGTGGTGACTCCACTGAACCTTGCAGAACTTGATGATCTTGGTATGAGTGATTCTCTCTGCAGTCTCAAGAATCTTAATAGGCTTCTCCTCATAAGTCAGATCATTCTCCAACTGAATTGCCTCGAGTGGCACTGTATCTCTCAAGGGAATGTCCGCCATGTACCCCTTCGCCCCTTAGACTATATATAACCCCCCCCCCCTCCACCTACGTTCTGGGGTTAGCATTGATTTATCTCATTTTAGAGATAGAGCATTGCTCATCCACATCAGATCTACTCCACGAGAGAGACCGCGGCCTCTGCGGAGAAGATCCCTTTCGATTCAAGACCTCCTTGCAGAGAAGAACTTCAAGACCTCCTCACGAAGAAGACCGGCTACCTTTGTGTTCATGGATCTAGCGCATGTGTGATCATACTTGTTGGTTTGAGTGTTCTCTTGTGTTCCCCTTGTGATTTTCCCCTCGTTCCCCTCCTCGTGTTCTTCGTGTTCATCGTGGGATCCGCTCCTTTCGTGAAAGATCAGCCGATTAGGGTTCTACCCTACATCAAAGAAGCCTTCATGATATTGAAAGATAAGTTGACACATGCTCCTTTACTCCACCTTACTGATTTTAATAAGACTTTTGAGCTTGAATGCGATGCTAGTGGAATTGGATTAGTAGGTGTGTTATTACAAGATGGCAAACCTGTTGCATATTTTTCTGAAAAATTGAGTGGGCCTAGTATGAATTATTCTACTTATGATAAAGAATTATATGCTCTTGTTCGGACTTTAGAGACATGGCAACATTATTTATGGCCAAAAGACTTTGTTATACATTCTGATCATGAATCCTTGAAACATATTAAAATTCAAGCTAAACTGAATCGTAGACATGCTTAATGGGTTTAATTCATTGAGACTTTCCCTTATGTCATTAAACACAAGAAGGGTAAAGAAAATGTTATTGCTGATGCATTGTCTCGTCGCTATACTATGCTTTCACAACTTGACTTCAAAATATTTGGTTTGGAGACCATCAAATATCAATATGTGCATGATGTTGATTGTCAAGATGTAATGCAGAACTGTAAAGAAGGAAGAACATGGAACAAGTTTGTCGTTAATGATGGATTTGTGTTCCGTGCTAACAAGCTATGCATTCCAGCTAGCTCCGTTTGTCTTTTATTGTTGCAGGAGGCGCATGGAGGAGAATTAATGGGACACTTTGGCGTGAAGAAGACGGAGGACGTACTTGCTACACATTTGTTTTGGCCAAATATGAGACGAGATGTTGAGCGTTTTGTTGCTCGCTACACTACATGTCAAAAAGCTAAGTCACGACTCATTCCTCATGGTTTATATATGCCTTTGCACGTACCTAGTGTTCCTTGGGAGGATATATCTATGGACTTTGTTTTAGGTTTACCTCGAACAAAGAAGGGGAGGGATAGCATATTTGTTCTCGTGGATAGATTCTCGAAAATGGCACACTTTATACCATGTCATAAAAGCGATGATGTTGTTAATGTTGCTAATTTGTTCTTTCGTGAAATTATTCGCTTGCATGGTGTGCCAAATACTATTGTTTTAGATCGTGATACTAAATTTCTTAGCCACTTTTGGAGATGTTTATGGGCTAAGTTGGGGACTAAACTACTTTTTAGTACTACTTGTCACCCCCAAACTGATGGTGAAACTGAAGTAGTCAATAGAACATTGTCTACTATGCTTAGGGCTGTTTTAGAGAATAATAACAAAATATGGGAAGAATGCTTGCCTCATATTGAATTTGCTTATAATCGTTCGTCGCATTCTACTACTAAGATATGCCCTTTTGAAATTATGTATGGTTT
>NW_021194389.1:0-1296 GCF_002162155.2 Triticum dicoccoides
TGCACGTTTGTAGTCGGATCGTCAAAGTCGTCTCCACCAAATCGATAGTTATCATCTCATCGAAAGATCGGGACACCCCGCCTCTATCAAGTGGTATCAGTTTTCAGGTTGCTCGGTGAGAATTTCCAGTTTTCCTAGATTAGATTTATTTTCTTACCTATTGTCCAAGAAAAAGCCACAAAAAAAAGTTAGATCTGTTCATCCTTTATCCAAGCCAGTCTGAGCCTTTGCAATTTTCTATTCATTGCTTGCATAGTTGAATTATCGGTTGCATCGTCGTGTCAGTTGCTGGTCTTAGTGTCTAGTTCCTTTAGAGTTTCGAGTTCTGTTCACATTAGTCACGCCGCCGCTGCATCATTATCCCTTCCGCTGTCCACCATCTCATCTATTAATTTCCACCACGTGCTATGCACTGTTCATTGTCATAATCATAGTTGAGGTCATTCACATCTTCGCCTAATCCAATCTGCATCTTATCTAGTTTGTCTTGGAAAGAGGGAGAAAAAAAAGATAGAGAAAAAAAGAGAAAAAAGGAAAGAAAAAGAGAGAGAAGAAAAAGAAAAAAAGTGTGAGAAAAAAAGAGAGAAGAAAAAAAAAATTGGATCTATCTAGAATCAATCTCGTACCTGATTTCGGATTGGAATCTGTTTTGCGCACTGTTCAGTAAAACAGGTGTATCTTCCTCATACGAAGTCCGTTTTGGCTCCGTGAGTATTCAAATTGAAGCTAGCGACGAGCCGCATCTAAATAGTTGCAGAAGCTAGTTCAATATTTGACACCTCAAAATCGGCTTCTAAATAGGTCTTTTTGCCCTCTGAAGTTCGTGAACACAGCTTGTTCCAATTTTTCAGGCCAGTTTTAGAATTCTTTGACTCCTCATATCAACTCGGAATTGAGTGATTCTTTTTGCATTGGAAAGCTTGAGTTAGTAGCATTCTTTGCAAGAATTTATCAGAAAATTGGCTCAAACTTTTTAAGAGGAAAGTTGGAGAGAGAGTTGTTGTATATCCTGGTTGGCAATTGTTTTTCATCATTATCTTCACTTATATCTTGCTGTCAAGAGCTACTTAGTATCCTTCATTGATGCTAGTTGTGCTACGCCGTGACCTCATTAGTGTTCTAGGCTCGCGTCTCTAGTCCGGTCTAGCCTAGGACCAGCACAGTACCGTCGTTGAGCGTTTATTCAACATTGCATCTTTGAATTGATTATTGCTAATCTTTTGCTACCATATATAGCCAACCCAGCTCCACATATTTCTACACCGTGTATACGTACGCTCCCCTGGCAATCGCTTT
>NW_021194390.1:0-1021 GCF_002162155.2 Triticum dicoccoides
ATCTTATCAAGGTATGTGCTTTGTGAAAGACCTATGAGGCGTCTTGATCTATCTCTATAGATTTTGATGCCTAATATATAAGCAGCTTCTCCAAGGTCCTTCATTGAAAAACTTTTATTCAAGTAGGCCTTGATGCTGTCCAAGAGTTCTATATCATTTCCCATCAAGAGTATGTCATCTACATATAATATGAGAAATGCTACAGAGCTCCCACTCACTTTCTTGTAAACGCAGGCTTCTCCATAAGTCTGTGTAAACCCAAACGCTTTGATCATCTCATCAAAGCGAATGTTCCAACTCCGAGATGCTTGCACCAGCCCATAAATCGAGCGTTGGAGCTTGCACACTTTGTCAGCATTCTTAGGATCGACAAAACCTTCCGGCTGCATCATATACAATTCTTCCTTAAGGAAACCATTAAGGAATGCCGTTTTGACGTCCATTTGCCATATTTCGTAATCATAGAATGCGGCAATAGCTAACATGATTCGGACGGACTTCAGCTTCGCTACCGGTGAGAAAGTCTCATCGTAGTCAACCCCTTGAACTTGTCGATAACCCTTAGCGACAAGCCGAGCTTTATAGATGGTCACATTACCATTCGCGTCTATCTTCTTCTTAAAGATCCATTTATTTTCTATGGCTCGCCGTTCAACGGGCAAGTCAGTCAAAGTCCATACTTCGTTTTCATACATGGATCCTATCTCGGATTTCATGGCTTCTAGCCATTTGTCGGAATCCGGGCCCGCCATCGCTTCTTCATAGTTCGAAGGTTCACCGTTGTCTAACAACATGATTTCCAAGACAGGGTTGCCGTACCACTCTGGTGCGGAACGTGTCCTTGTGGACCTTCGAATTTCAGTAGGAGCTTGATCAGAAGTATCTTGATCATTATCATTAACTTCCTCTCTAGTCGGTGCTGGCACCTCAGGAACATTTTCTTGAGTTGCGCCATTTTCCGGTTCAAGAGGCAATACTTCATCAAGCTCTACTTTCCTCCCACTTACTTCTTTCGAGAGAA
>NW_021194391.1:0-2009 GCF_002162155.2 Triticum dicoccoides
AAAATGCCCAAAACTTCTAAAAATCATAGAAAATTAACCGTAACTCCAAATGAAATAAATTATATATGAAAAATTATCAGAAAAATTCAAGGAATCCATCTGTACCATTTTCATGCATGTTAGAACAACTTATAGCTGCTGTTTAGCACAAATCAATTAAAGGGCATTTATTTAATCACATATGGAGTTTGAATTTGAATCTTGGATTCAAACCAACTTCATTTAATCTGTTGCTAGTTGCATTAGCTCAAACACATTCATTTTGCCATGTCATGATCATGCATCATATTGTGCATTGCATTGATTGTGTTCCCTTTTGTGTTGCCGGTATTTGTCCCCTCTCGATAGACGTGATACCGATGATGTGATCGTTGACACTGATGAAGACTCAATGCTATCTTCAGAAGTGCCAGGCAAGCAAAACCCCCTTGTTCATTCCGATACAATCCTACTCTCTCGCTCCTGCTCTCTTTTACTGCATTAGGACAACAACGATTCATCTGTTACTTGCTGCGGTAGCTGAACCCCTTTATCCTTTGCATGACCTGTCATTGCCACAGTAGATAGATGAAACCCACTAGCATGAGTAGGAGTTGTTTGAGCCCTGTTGTGCCTACTCATTCATGTTTGTTTGTCATGCCTGCTACTGCTTAGAGTTGAGTCAGGTCTGATTCATCGGGGATGAATCAGAGGCGTGTGAACATGTCCTACTGTGTGTGAGCTAAGTGTGTGAACACGATTTGGTAAAGGTAGCGGTGAGAGGCCATGTAGGAGTACATGGTGGGTTGTCTCATTGCAGCCGTCCTCAGGAACTGAGTTCTATGTTTGTGATCCATGACCAGCTACTACCACACATTGGAATGCTTAAGTGCCCCTCTCGACTTATTAATCAACTTGATCTCTGTCCAGGAGTTGCAACTAGTTTCTGGTGTTTGTAGGCAGTGTTAGTAGTCTACCAAGTGGCACCCGGTACAGGTGGGCTTGGGGCAGACTAGGCACAGTGGCCCGGTGTACCAAGTGGCACCCGGTTGGTGGGCTTGGGAACCCTGCACACATCGTTTGGGGCCGTAAGCGACACCCCGGCCGGATCTCCTTGCGGATGGAACCCGAATAGGCGATAAACCTGGACTAGAGACTTGTTTGGTTAGTCAGGTCGTGGCCGACTCCCTCGCCCGGCTTCCGCTTGAAGGTTGCCGAGGTACATGACGTGTACAGGGCGGTAAGTGGCGAGAGCGTGTGTGAAGAAGTACACCCCTGCAGGGTTAACATCATCTATTCGAATAGCCGGATTCCTCGGATATGGAAACGTGGACCCCTTATATCAGTTCATAGACAAGTGAAAGTGGATACTCTAAGATACGCAAGATAAGCGTGAGTGCTATGGATGGCGTTCTCGTAGGGAGACGGGAGCGGATCCATAGTGGTGTATTGATATGGTGAATATGTGGACTCGTGTGCGCCACCTCAAAGAGTCGCTTGCAGTCGTAGTTTAGGATAGCCACTGAGTCAAAGCTGGCTTGCTGCAGTTAAACCCCACCATCCCTTTGTTGATAATGATGCATATGTAGATAGTTCTGATGTAAGTCTTGTTGGGTACATTTGTACTCACGTTTGCCTATTTTATGTTTTTGCAGAGAGACTTCAGTCTCACTAGTATTTCCGCGTGGTCTTCGACGTTTAGCTTGTTACCTCAGCTACGATCTTGTGCCTCGGCAGGATTTGGTAGATAGTCAGGCTTCTCAGCCTTTTTCATTTATAGATGTCTGTACTCAGACATGATAGCTTCCGCTTGTGCTTGATTTGTATGCTCTGAATGTTGGGTCATGAGACCCATGTTTGTAATATCTCGCTCCTCGGAGCCTATTGAATAGACTACTTGAGTCATAGAGTCATGTTGTGATGCCATGTTGTATTTGCACATATCGAGCATATTGTGTGTATGTTATTGAAATGCTTGGTATGTGTGGGATCTGACCATCTAGTTGTTTATCTTTAGTAGCCTCTCTTAC
>NW_021194392.1:0-1017 GCF_002162155.2 Triticum dicoccoides
TGACACGACGTAGAGGAAGTAGTCGTACGTCTTCACGATCCAACCGATCAAGCACCGAAACTACGGCACCTCCGAGTTCGAGCACACGTTCAGCTCGATGACGATCCCCGGACTCCGATCCAGCAAAGTGTCGGGGAAGAGTTTCGTCAGCACGACGGCGTGGTGACGATCTTGATGAACTACAGCAGCAGGGCTTCGCCTAAACTCCGCTACAGTATTATCGAGGAATATGGTGGCAGGGGGCACCGCACACGGCTAAGGAATCGATCACGTGGATCAACTTGTGTCAACTTGTGTGTTTAGAGGTGCCCCTGCCTCCGTATATAAAGGAGCCAAGGGGGGAGGAGGCGCCGGCCAGGAGGAGGTGGCGCAGGAGGAGTCCTACTCCTACCGGGAGTAGGACTCCCCCCCAATCCTATTCCAACTAGGATTCCCAAGGGGGAAAGAGGGAGAGGGGTGGCCGGCCACCTCTCCTAATCCTAATAGGACTAGGGGAAGGGGGGAGGCGCGCAGCCCCCTTGGGCTGCCCCTTTCTCTTTTCCACTAAGGCCCATGATGGCCCATATGGCTCCCGGGGGGTTCCGGTAACCTCCCGGTAACCCGGTAAAATCCCGATTTCACCCGGAACACTTCCGATGTCCAAACATAGACTTCCAATATATCAATCTTTATGTCTCGACCATTTCGAGACTCCTCGTCATGTCCGTGATCACATCCGGGACTCCGAACAACCTTCGGTACATCAAAATGCATAAACTCATAATATAACTGTCATCGTAACCTTAAGCGTGCGGACCCTACGGGTTCGAGAACAATGTAGACATGACCGAGACACGTCTCCGGTCAATAACCAATAGCGGGACCTGGATGCCCATATTGGCTCCTACATATTCTACGAAGATCTTTATCGGTCAGACCGCATAACAACATACGTTGTTCCCTTTGTCATCGGTATGTTACTTGCCCGAGATTCGATCGTCGGTATCCAATACCTAGTTCAATCTCGTTACCGGCAAG
>NW_021194393.1:0-1111 GCF_002162155.2 Triticum dicoccoides
TAAAATGACCTATACTTAGCATTTTTTCCTTCAAAATGACTTAATATGCTTAGCTAGCTTAAAAATGAGCTATACTTAGAATCTTTTCCTCCAAAATTAGTTAATATGCTTAACTAGCTCTAAAATTACATAATATGCTTAAGAAATGACATAGTTTAGCCCCTAAATGACTTCACATGCTTAGCTAGCTCCAAAATGACATAATAAGCTTAATTAGCTCCAAAATGATGTATTTAACCTAGGATAGCTCTAAAATGACCTATACTTAGCATTTTTCCTCCAAAATGACTTAATATGCTTAGCTAGCATAAAAATGACCTATTTAACCTAGGATAGCTCTAAAATGACCTATACTTAGCATTTTTTCCTCAAAAAAGACTTAATATGCTAAGCTAGCTCTAAAATGATATAGTATGCTTAAGAAATGACATATTTTAGGTCCTAAATGACTTCATATGCTTAGCTAGCTCCAAAATGACATAATAACCTTACTTAGCTTCAAAATGACCTATTCAACCAAGGTAGCTCTAAAATGACCTATACTTAGCATTTTTTCCTCCAAAATGACTTAATATGCTTAGCTAGCTCAAAAATTACATAATAAGCTTAATTAGCTCCAAAAATGACCTATTTAACCTAGGATAGCTCTAAAATGACCTATACTTAGCATTTTTTCCTTCAAAATGACTTAATATGCTTAGCTAGTTTAAAAATGACCTATACTTAGAATCTTTTCCTCCAAAATTAGTTAATATGCTTAACTAGCTCTAAAATGACATAATATCCTTAAGAAATGACATAGTTTAGCTCCTAAATGACTTCACATGCTTAGCTAGCTCCAGAATGACATAATAAGCTTAATTAACTCCAAAATGACATATTTAACCTAGGATAGCTCTAAAATGACCTATACTTAGCATTTTTCCTCCAAAATGACTTAATATGCTTAGCTAGCATAAAAATGACCTATTTAACCTACGATAGCTCTAAAATGACCTATACTTAGCATCTTTTCCTCAAAAAATACTTGATATGCTTAGCTAGCTCTAAAATGATATAGTATGCTTAAGAAATGACATATTTTAGGTCCTAAATGACTTCATATGCTTAG
>NW_021194394.1:0-2889 GCF_002162155.2 Triticum dicoccoides
ATGGTTTTATGCCTTGTCCATGTGCTGGCTGTAAGAATGGTCACAGTTACTCTACGTCAAGAACCATTCACGTCCACCTATTTGAGTCCGGTTTCATGCCCCACTATAATGTTTGGACCAAGCACGGAGAAATAGGGGTTATGATGGAAGACAATGAAGAAGAAGAGGACGACGACGGCTATCCTGGCCATGGGTTCCCTGAATACGATGATACAACAATGGGGGAAGAAGCTGAGCCGGCAATGCAGAAAGAAGCTGAAGAAGAGGCATCAGATGAGCCCGCTGATGATCTAGGTCGGGCCATTGCCGATGCAAAGAGAAACTGCGCAAGTGATCTGGAGAGGATGAAGTTGCAGCGCATGTTAGAGGGTCACAAGAAATTGTTGTACCCAAATTGCGAAGCTTACTGCACCACACTTGAATTGCTGCAATGGAAGGCAGAGAATGGTGTATCTGGCAAGGGTTTGGAAAGTTGCTGGTAATGATAAAGAATATGCTTCCAAAGGACAACGAATTGCCCGAGAGTACGTATGAAGAAAAGAAGGCTGTCTGCCCTCTAGGGTTAGAGGTGAAAAAGATACATGCATGCCCTAATGACTACATCCTCTACCGCGGTAAGTACGAGGATTTGAATGCTTGCCCGGTATGCGGTGCATTGCGTTATAAGATCAGTCGCGATGACCCTGGTGATGTCGAGGGTGAGCGCCCCAGGAAGAAGATTCCTGCCAAGGTGATGTGGTATGCTCCTATAATACCACGATTGAAACGTTTGTTCCAAAACAAAGAGCATGTGAAGGCGATGCGGTGGCACGCAGAAGACCGTAAGAAAGACGGAAAGTTGAGAGTACCCGCTGACGGTTCGCAGTGGAGAAAAATCGAGAGAAAGTACTGGGAGGAGTTTGCAGGTGACCCAAGGAACGTATGGTCTGGTCTAAGCGCAGATGGCATTAATCCTTTTGGGGAGCAGAGCAGCAACCATAGCACGTGGCCTATGACCATGTTTGTATAACCTTCCTCCTTGGTTGTGCATGAAGCGGAAGTTCATTATGATGCCAGTGCTCATCCAAGGCCCTAAGCAAGCCGGTAACGACATTGATGTGTACCTAAGGCCATTAGTTGAAGAACTCTTACGACTGTGGAATGGAACAGGTGTACGTGCGTGGGATGAGCACATGGGGGGAGAATTTGACCTAAAGGCGTTGATGTTCGTGACCATCAATGATTGGCCTTCTCTCAGTAACCTTTCAGGACAGACAAACAAGGGATACCGCGGATGCACACACTGTTTGGATGATACCGACAGTATATATTTGAATAGTTGTAAGAAGAATGTGTACGTGGGACATCGTCGATTTCTTCCGAGCAGGCATCCCGTAAGAAAGAAAGGCAAGCATTTCAAAAGTGAGGCGGATCACCGGACGAAGCCTCGCCACCGTACTGGTGCTGATGTACATGATATGGTCAAGGATTTGAAGGTAATCTTTGGAAAGGGTCCTGGCGGACAACCTGTTTCGAAGGACGCTAACGGACGCGCACCCATGTGGAAGAAGAAATCTATATTTTGGGACCTACCATATTGGCAAGACCTAGAGGTCCGCTCCGCAATCGACATGATGCACGTGACGAAGAATCTTTGCGTGACCCTGCTTGGCTTTTTGGGCGTGTATGGGAAGACAAAAGATACACCAGAGGCACGGGAGGACAGCAACGTATGCACAGAAAAGACGACATACATCAGGGTTAGGCCAGCTACACTCTTACCAAAGAAGAGAAGGAAATCTTCTTCGAATGCCTGCTCAGCATGAAGGTACCGTCTGGCTTCTCGTCGAATATAAAGGGAATAATAATTATGGCAGAGAAAAAGTTCCAGAACCTAAAGTCTCATGACTGCCACGTGATTATGACGCAACTCCTTCCGGTTGCATTGAGGGGGCTTCTACCGGAAAACGTTCGATTGGCCATTGTGAAGCTATGTGCATTCCTCAATGCAATCTCTCAGAAGGTAATCGATCCAGAAATCATACCAAGGTTACAGAATGGTTTGGTGCAATGTCTTGTCAGTTTCGAGTTGGTGTTCCCACCATCCTTCTTCAACATCATGACGCACGTCCTAGTTCACCTTTGCGAAGAGATTAACGTTTTGGGTCCTGTATTTCTACACAATACGTTCCCCTTTGAAAGGTTCATGGAAATCTTGAAGAAATATGTTCATAACCATGCTAGGCCAGAAGGAAGCATCTCGAAGGGCCATGAAAATGAGGAGGTCATTGAGTTTTGTATTGACTTTATTCCTGACCTTAAGCCGATTGGTGGTCCTGAATCGCGGCATAAGGGCAGACTGGAAGGAAAAGGCACGCTAGGAGGGCATCAAATAATATGTATGGACGAGCATTCTCTCACTGAAGCACACTACACAGTTCTACAGAATTCCGCCTTGGTGGCTCCGTATATGGAGGAACACAAGAACTTTCTATAGTCCAAACACCCGGAGAAGTCTGACGACTGGATTACACGCGAACAAACGAGGACTTTCGCCGGTTGGTTGCAGAAACGTGCCCCGAATGATGGCGATATTCAAAATGACATGTACTTGATGTCCCAGTTACCATCTTCGAATATAATGACTTTCAAAGGGTACCAAATAAATGGAAATACATTTTACACGATCACCCAAGATAAGAAGAGCCCCAACCAAAACAGTGGTGTCCGCTTTGATGCAACAACCAACACGGGAAAGGAAACATATTATGGTTACATAGAGGACATATGGGAACTTAACTATGGATCAGGTGATTTGAAGGTCCCTTTGTTTCGGTGCAAATGGGTCAATATGACACGAGGCGGGGTAACGGAAGACCCGCAGTACGCAATGACAACAGTGGATCTCAA
>NW_021194395.1:0-1308 GCF_002162155.2 Triticum dicoccoides
CTTCTACTCTACGTCGACGACATCGTTCTCATGGCGTCCACGCCGGCGCTCCTCTGACAACTCCAACAACAGATGTTCGCCGAGTTCTCCATGAAGGACCTGGGTGCCCTTCACTAGTTCCTCGGGATCAGCGTGGTGCGCACCGCTGACGGGTTCTTCCTGTCCCAGCGCAAATACGCGGATGAGCTGCTGGATCGCGCTAACATGATGACTTGCAAGCCGGCCTCGACACCCATCGACGCCCGCTCGAAGCTCTTAGCTGCCGCCGGTGCACCTGTCCAGGACGCCTGCGAGTATCGGAGCCTAGTGGGTGCCCTTCAGTACATCACCCTGACCCGCCCGGACATGGCGTACGCCGTGCAACAAGCGTGTCTCTACATGCACGATCCTCAGGCGCATCACCTCGCGCTGGTCAAGCGCATCCTCCGCTACCTGCGCGGCACGACTACGCACGGGCTGCATCTCCGTCGCTCCCCTGAGCTCACCCTGGTCGCCTACTCTGACGCCGACTGGGCCGGCTGCCCGGACACGCGGCGTTCTACGTCGGGCTTCGTCGTCTACCTCGGTGATGCGTTGGTGTCCTAGTCCTCCAAACGCCAGCCCACTGTCTCGCGCTCGAGTGCCGAGGCCGAGTACCGCGCCGTCGCCAATGTGGTCGCTGAGTGTTGCTGGCTTCGTCAACTTCTCGGGGAGCTGCGTGTTCCACTACCTGCCGCCACGGTCACCTACTGCGACAACATCTCCTCCGTGTACATGGAGGCCAACCCAGTCCACCATCGACGCACAAAACACATAGAGCTGGACATCCACTTCGTCATAAAGAAGGTGGCTTTGGGGCAGCTTCGTGTCCTTCACGTGCCCACGGCTCAGCAGTTCGCCCGACGTCATGACGAAGGGCCTCCCGACGCCGGCCTTCGAGGAGTTTAGGTCCAGCCTATGCATTCGGCCTCCCGATGCTCAGCCTGCGGCGGGGTGTTGACTGTAACTCCTCATCTCCCATGCATGTTTGTACGTGCCCCATGCACTAACCCCACGATCCTCCCTCGCATGCGCACGTCGCGCCTCTGTAACCTCTCGCGCTCATGCGCTGTGTTGTAACACAGGCTATATAGCCTCGAGTAATACACACAACGACACCCAAGATGCATCGCTTCCTGCTTTCTCTCGTCTACATATATGGGCGTGCGTGGAGTAAATAAAGAGCACCAATGGATGTGCCTGCAATTATTGGTGGCCGGCAAGTGGCACACGTTGATCAGTTGCCATTAAAATCTTGTAACATCAGTTATTTACCTCCTCGAATTCCAG
>NW_021194396.1:0-3761 GCF_002162155.2 Triticum dicoccoides
AAAAAAAAAATCAAAAAATCAGAAAACCTCCGCATTGTGTCATTACTTGTGACCAAGTTTCCAGGAAAAATAATAAACTTGTAATATAGTAATTATTTTTAAAAAGTGTTCTCAGAAATGAGCTATCATGTGTGAACATTCATGGCTTTCAAGCCAAATGATCAATCTTATGGCCACATTCATGGCATAGTTTGTTCAAATGACCTCATATCGTGCACAAGGGTGCATCCTGGAATGACAAACAATGTTGCCTGAGGAAGTTTTCATTTTCTTTGGACGAAAAATTCATTTTTTTGTGAAGGATCTACCATATATTTGTTGCAAAATTGGACCTAATCAATTTCATAAAATACTAGGACATATATAATGCACAATTAACCAAATGGCTGGGTCTAAAAAGTTTTGATCCACCTCTCGTGAAAAAGACAAATTCCCGCTGATTCAGTTGGAAGCGGGTCAAATTTGAACTGTAGGTGCCTCGTAGTTTGCTCTTTATTTTTTCCAAAAATCATTTATAGGTAAATAAGTATCTATTTAATTAGAGAAACACCAAAAAAATACAAGATTCAACCACTTGCTAGGAACACTCATTCCCGGCGTTTTGACCGCATTTTGAAACGGGCATAAAAAATTCAAAAAAAAATCAAAAAATTGGAAAACCTCCGCGTTGTGACATTATTTGTGACCAAGTTTCCAGGAAAAATTATAAACTTGTAATACAGTAATTATTTTTAAAAAGTGTTCTCAGAAATGAGTTATCATGTGTGAAGATTCATGGCTTTCAAGCCAAATGATCAATCATATGGCCACATTCATGGCATAGTTTGTTCAAATGACCTCATATCGTGCACAAGGGTGCATCTTGGAATGACAAACAATGTTGCCTAAGGAAGTTTTCATTTTCTTTGGACGAAAAATTCATTTTCCATTTTTTCGAGGGCCCAAAATGAGTTTTTTGTGAAGGATCTACCATATATTTGTTGCAAAATTGGACCTAATAAATTTTATAAAATACCAGGACATATATAATGCACAATTGACCAAATGGTTGGGTGTAAAAAGTTTTGATCCACCTCTCGTGAAAAAGACAAATTCCCGCTGATTCAGCGGGTCAAATTTGAACTGCAGGTGTCTCGTAGTTTGCTCTTTATTTTTTCCAAAAATCATTTCTAGGTAAATAAGTATCTATTTAATCAGAGAAACACCAAAAAAATTACAAGATTCAACCACTAGCTAGGAACGGTCATTCCCGGCGTTTTGACCGCATTTTGAAATGGGCACAAAAAATTCAAAAAAAATCAAAAAATTGGAAAACCTCCGCATTGTTTCATTATTTGTGACCAAGTTTCCAGGAAAAATAATAAACTTGTAATACGGTAATTATTTTTAAAAAGTGTTCTCAGAAATGAGCTATCATGTGTGAAGATTCATGGCTTTCAAGCCAAATGATCAATCTTATGGCCACATTCATGGCATACTTTGTTCAAATGACCTCATATCGTGCACAAGGGTGCATCTTGGAATGACAAACAATGTTGCCTAAGGAAGTTTTCATTTTCTTTGGACGAAAAATTCATTTTCCATTTTTTCGAGGGCTCAAAATGAGTTTTTTGGGGAAGGATCTACCATATATTTGTTGCAAAATTGGACCTAATCAATTTTATAAAATACTAGGCCATATATAATGCACAATTGACAAAATGGTTGGGTGTAAAAAGTTTTGATCCACCTCTGGTGAAAAAGACAATTTCCCGCCGATTCAGCTGTAAGCGGGTCAAATTTGAACTGCAGGTGCCTCATAGTTTGCTCTTTATTTTTTTCCAAAAATCATTTCTAGGTAAATAAGTATCTATTTAATCAGAAATACATGGTTTGATGGCGAGACATCGAGGTTTGGACAGTGGCTGAGGGCCCCAACTCTAGAGCGCATAAGCTCGCATGCCCGCCGCGTGGTCACCGCGTGACCGTGGCATTGCCATGCGTTCTGGGCGGCCTAGGCATGTATAGTGGGTTGGTCACTCCTAAGGTAGGTTCTAGGAAGAAAATTATAACATAAGATTCTCATGAGGAGACCGAACTATGCTCAAACATGAATTAGCAGCCAAGTGTTTGATTAGCGGTACGGGAAATGCACATGGCCAATGGGCGTGAGCTTTGGCTGAGGATGATCATATACTAAGAAGAATGTCTTCACAAATTTTTAGGGAAATATAAATAGCACTTCCTTCACAAAGTGCTGCTCTGAACAGAATAGGAAAATGAATATTTTTGAGTTATTTTTGAACTACGCAAGGAAGGTTTTTGACATATTTGATGAACATATGATCCAAACAATTTATGAGATTTTTTTGGGAATTTTTAGAATAACAGAAATATAGGTTGCTTCACAACCTAGGGAAAAAATTGACACATGGACATGACACATAGGCAAAACTGATGAGATGGCGCCTAGTCATCACAACCCACCACAATCTACAAGGCTATGACGATCTATATTGGTCGTTAACAACTAGAAATAAGGCAGCGGACCAGCACTATTTGCTTTGTGACCATTTCGTGTAAGGAAATTACGACCTTTTTGACCAAAATGGTTGCAATGGTTTAGGGTTTGGAGCCCCACGAACAGCTTTTGACCAATTGGTCTCAAATGGTCATAGATCTATGACCAATTCTTCCAGGGTCACTGACAGAAGGTCACTAGTTGACATATTTCTTGTAGTGAGCCTTTGAGCTTTAGGTGCTGGTGCAGCAACCTCTTCCTCTTCATCTTCCATCATTGAGGGCTTTCCAACAACTCTGGCCATGGTCTCCTTGACCCTTTCTTTCCTATTCTTCTCTGCCACAACTTGTTCTTTGGGTTCAGATCCCAAAGTTTCTTCAATGGATGCTCTGGCCTTTTGAAAGAACGAGGATGTCGCCTAGAGGGGGGGGGTGAATAGGCGCTTTAAAATAATTACGGTTTAGGCTTGAACATATGCGGAATAAACCTAACAGTTAATTTGTCAAGCACAAAACCTACAACAACTAGGCTCACCTATGTGCACCAACAACTTATGCTAAGCAAGATAAGCAACTATGTGATAGCAAGATATATGACAAAGAACAATATGGCTATCACAAAGTAAAGTGCATAAGTAAAGGGGCTCAGGTAAGAGATAACCGAGACACGCGGAGACGACGATGTATCCCGAAGTTCACACCCTTGTGGATGCTAATCTCCGTTTGGAGCGGTGTGGAGGCACAATGCTCCCCAAGAAGCCACTAGGGCCACCGTAATCTCCTCACGCCCTCGCACAATGCAAGATGCCGTGAATCCACAAAGGGACCCTTGAGGATGGTCACCGAACCCGTACAAATGGCGACCCTTGGGGGCGGTCACCGAACCTGTACACTTTGGCAACCCTTGCGGGCGGTCACCGGAACCCGTAAAATTGCTCGGGGCGATCTCCACAACCTAATTGGAGACCCCGACGCTTGCCCGGAGCTTTACACCACAATGATTGAGCGCCGAACACCACCAACCGACTAGGGCACCCAAGCACCCAAGAGGAACAAGCTCAAGGGCACCAAGCACCCAAGAGTAATAAGCTTCTCAACTTGTAACTTCCACGTATCACCGTGGAGAACTCAAACCGATGCACAAATGCAATGGCAAGGGCACACAGAGTGCCCAAGTCCTTCTCTCTCAAATCCCACCAAAGCAACTAATGCTAGGGAGGAAAATGAGAGGAAGAACAAGAAGGAGAACACCAAGAACTCCA
>NW_021194397.1:0-890 GCF_002162155.2 Triticum dicoccoides
GGGGAGTCCTACTCCCGGTAGGAGTAGGACTCCTCCTGCGCCACCTCCTCCTGGCCGGCGCCTCCTCCCCCCCTTGGCTCCTTTATATACGGAGGCAGGGGCACCTCTAAACACACAAGTTGACACAAGTTGATCCACGTGATCGATTCCTTAGCCGTGTGCGGTGCCCCCTGCCACCATATTCCTCGATAATACTGTAGCGGAGTTTAGGCGAAGCCCTGCTGCTGTAGTTCATCAAGATCGTCACCACGCCGTCATGCTGACGAAACTCTTCCCCGACACTTTGCTGGATCGGAGTCCGGGGATCGTCATCGAGCTGAACGTGTGCTCGAACTCGGAGGTGCCGTAGTTTCGGTGCTTGATCGGTTGGATCGTGAAGACGTACGACTACTTCCTCTACATCGTGTCATCGCTTCCACAGTCGGTCTGCGTTGGGTACGTAGACAACACTCTCCTCTCGTTGCTATGCATCACATGATCCTGTGTGCGCGTAGGAAAATTTTTGAAATTACTACGAAACCCTACAGTGGCATCCGAGCCTGGTTATTGATGTTGATGTTATATGCACGAGTAGAACACAAGTGAGTTGTGGACGATACAAGTCATACTGCCTACCAGCATGTCATATTTTGGTTCGGCGGTATTGTTGGACGAGACGACCCAGACCAACCTTACGCGTACGCTTACGCGAGACCGGTTCCCTCGACGTGCTTTGCACAGAGATGGCTTGCGGGCGACTGTCTCTCCAACTTTAGTTGAACCAAGTATGGCTACGCCCGGTCCTTGCGAAGGTTAAAACGGAGTCTATTTGACAAACTATCGTTGTGGTTTTGATGCGTAGGTGAGATTGGTTCTTACTTAAGCCCGTAGCAGCCACGTAAAAAATTGCA
>NW_021194398.1:0-1565 GCF_002162155.2 Triticum dicoccoides
ATAATGAAAGTGCAACTTATTTGTGGCACTGTCGTTTAGGTCATATCGGTGTAAAACGCATGAAGAAACTCCATACTAATGGACTTTTGGAACCACTTGATTATGAATCACTTGGTACTTGCGAACCGTGCCTCATGGGCAAGATGACTAAAACACCGTTCTCCGGTACTATGGAGAGAGCAACAGATTTGTTGGAAATCATACATACCGATGTATGTGGTCCGATGAATATTGAGGCTCGTGGCGGATATCGTTATTTTCTCACCTTCACAGATGATTTGAGCAGATATGGATATATCTACTTAATGAAGCATAAGTCTGAAACATTTGAAAAGTTCAAAGAATTTCAGAGTGAAGTTGAAAATCATCGTAACAAGAAAATAAAGTTTCTACGATCTGATCGTGGAGGAGAATATTTGAGTTACGAGTTTGGTGTACATTTGAAAAACTGTGGAATAGTTTCGCAACTCACACCCCACCGGAACACCACAGCGTAATGGTGTGTCCGAACGTCGTAATCGTACTTTACTAGATATGGTGCGATCTATGATGTCTCTTACAGATTTACCGCTATCATTTTGGGGATATGCTTTAGAGACGGCCGCATTCACGTTAAATAGGGCACCATCAAAATCCGTTGAGACGACGCCTTATGAACTATGGTTTGGCAAGAAACCAAAGTTGTCGTTTCTTAAAGTTTGGGGCTGCGATGCTTATGTGAAAAAGCTTCAACCTGATAAGCTCGAACCCAAATCGGAGAAATGTGTATTCATAGGATACCCAAAGGAAACTGTTGGGTACACCTTCTATCACAGATCCGAAGGCAAAACATTTGTTGCTAAGAATGGATCATTTCTAGAGAAGGAGTTTCTCTCGAAAGAAGTGAGTGGGAGGAAAGTAGAACTTGACGAGGTAACTGTACCTGCTCCCTTACTGGAAAGTAGTTCATCACAGAAAACTGTTTCAGTGACACCTACACTAGTTAGTGAGGAAGCCAATGATAATGATCATGAAACTTCAGATCAAGATACTACTGAACTTCGTAGATCAACCAGAGTAAGATCCGCACCAGAGTGGTACGGTAATCCTGTTCTGGAGGTCATGCTACTAGATCATGATGAACCTACGAACCATGAAGAAGCGATGGTGAGCCCAGATTCCGCAAAGTGGCTAGAAGCCATGAAATCTGAGATGGGATCCATGTATGAGAACAAAGTATGGACTTTGGTTGACTTGCCCGATGATCGGCAAGCGATTGAGAATAAATGGATCTTTAAGAAGAAGACTGACGCTGATGGTAATGTTACTGTCTACAAAGCTCGACTTGTCGCAAAAGGTTTTCGGCAAGTTCAAGGAATTGACTATGATGAGACCTTCTCACCCGTAGCGATGCTTAAGTCCGTCCGAATCATGTTAGCAATTGCCGCATTTTATGATTATGAAATTTGGCAAATGGATGTCAAAACTGCATTCCTGAATGGATTCCTGGAAGAAGAGTTGTATATGATGCAACCAGAAGGTTTTGTCGATCCAAAGGGAGCTAACAAAGTGTGCAAGCTCCAGCG
>NW_021194399.1:0-1805 GCF_002162155.2 Triticum dicoccoides
GATGTCACTATTTAAACTTCCTAATAGAAACACTATATCACCAATTGGGATTCTTAGAGATGTTCAATCTTTTGTGGGAAAAGAAAATACCCTACTGATTTTCTTGTTCTTAGCTCCCCACAAGATGACTTTTGTCCCATTATTTTTGGTATACCTTTCTTGAACACCGTCAATGCCAAAATATATTGTGAGAAACAAACTGTCGGTGTGAGCTTTGGTGATGAATCTCATGAATTTAATTTTTCCATGTTTAGTAAACAACCTCATAAGAAAGATTTGCCTAGTAAGGATGAGATTATTGGTCTTGCTTCTATTGTTGTGCCTCCTACTGATCCTTTGGATCAATATTTATTAGACCATGAAAATGATTTGCATATTCATGAAAGAAATGAAATAGATTGAATCTTTTTTGAACAACAACCTCTGCTTAAATAAAATTTCCCTATTGAAGCTCTAGGAGGTTGATACGTCTCCAACATATCTATAATTTTTTATTGTTCCATGCTATTATATTATCTGTTTTGGATGTTTAATGGGCTTTATTATACACTTCTATTATTTTTGGGACTAACCTATTAACCGGAGGCCCAGTCCAAATTGCTGTTTTTTTGCCTATTTCAGTGTTTCACAGAAAAGGAATATCAAATGGAGTCCAAGCGGAATGAAACCTTCGGGAGAGTTATTTTTGGAACAAACGTGATCAAGAAGACTTGGATTGGACGTCAAGAAAGAAGCGAGGAGGCCATGAGGCAGGGAGGCGCACCTGCCCCCCTGGGCACGCCCCCCAACCTCGTGGTCCCCTCGCAGCTCCACCGACCTACTTCTTCCTCCTATATATACCCATATACTCCGAAAACATCCAGGTGCACCATAGATCGGGAGTTCCACCGCCGCAAGCCTCTGTAGCCACCAAAAACCAATTGGGACCCTGTTCCGGCACCCTGCCGGACGGGGGATCCCTCACCGGTGGCCATCTTGATCATCCCGGTGCTCTCCATGACGAGGAGGGAGTAATTCAACCTCGAGGCTGAGGGTATGTACCAGTAGCTATGTGTTTGATCTCTCTCTCTCTCTCGTGTTCTTGATTTGGCATGATCTTGATGTACCGCGAGCTTTGCTATTATAGTTGGATCTTATGATGCTTATCCCCCTCTACTCTCTTGTAATGGATTGAGTTTTCCCTTTAAAGTTATCTTATGTGATTGAGTCTTTATGGATTTGAGAACACTTGATGTATGTCTTGCATGTGCTTATCTATGGTGACAATGGGATATTCACGTGATCTACTTGATGTACGTTTTGGTGATCAACTTGTGGGTTCAGTGACCTTGTGAACCTATGCATAGGGGTTGGCACACGTTTTTGTCTTGACTCTTCGGTAGAAACTTTGGAGAACTCTTTGAAGTACTTTGTGTTGGTTGAATAGATGAATCTCATATTGTGTGATGCATATCGTATAATCATGCCCACGGATACTTGAGGTGCATTGGAGTATCTATGTGACATTAGGGTTTTGGTTGATTTCTGTCTTAAGGTGTTATTCTAGTACGAACTCTATGATAGATCGAACGGAAAGAATAGCTTCGTGTTATTTTACTACGGACTCTTGAATAGATCGATCAGAAAGGATAACCTTGAGGTGGTTTCGTACCCTACAATAATCTCTTCTTTTGTTCTCTGCTATTAGTGACTTTGGAGTGATTCTTTTGTTGCATGTGGAGGGATAGTTATATGATCCAGTTATGTTATTATTGTTGAGAGAACTTGCACTAGTGAAAGTATGAACCTTAGGCTTTGTTTCCTAG
>NW_021194400.1:0-1230 GCF_002162155.2 Triticum dicoccoides
AAGTCCCAACAAGACCTACTTCACGCCAAGTCCAAGCTTCAAGAGCACAAAAGAAGACCGCGAGACGACCACCACCAAGACGGCGCTACGGCTACATCAACCACTTCGGCATCTTCGCCAAGTGTTCTCAAGGCATCTTCGCCTTTGGACGTACGGCATCTTCGCCTACTTCCCACGAGTACGCCTACATCGACTTCATCAAGTCCAAGGCGACTGCCTACGAGAGAGGGTGACACTTCCATCTTCGGAAGCCCCCCAAGGAAGATGGCCGAGCATGGGAAACTCCCTTCGGTCATGGAGACGAGCTACGAGGTGCCACATCATATGGACCTCCAAAAACAAGACGGTGACAAGAAGGTTGAGCATGGGACTATCCCTTCAACCAAGGCGACGATAGTAGTTGAGCATGGAGACATTTGCACCTTCACCTCTCCGACACCCACATATCATGAGATGACCCAATTGCCATGTGAGGAGAGCCACCACCCCATGAGTGACATGAGTGACTCCACCATACGTGACATTGAGAGCATTTCCTTTGAGAGGATGAGTGTGACCACCACTAGCCCCACACATGAGAGCATGTCACACATCCTATGTGAGGTTGAGCGCCATTTGAGTGACTCCACCAACAATATGAGTGAGTGCATCCTTGAGGGAGTGAGTGAGCCACACCACTTAGTGACTGAGGTAGTTGACACGGCATGTGAGGCCACCATGATTTCTAACGACTTAACCTCTACTCCTAGTATGTTTTCTTCTTTGGTGCTAGGTCTCCTACATGACGACACGCCTATCCTCGACGAGTCCATCCCTTCAATGGAGAAACCGATGGCCATGGTGGACGATGATGCACCCCCACATGGTTCCATCAAGATGAAGATGACAACGAGACGATCTTCAACACCTCACCTACAACACATGAGCGACGCTCCAAAGGTAACATAGGTGATGGCGCTTCTCTTGTCCCACTAGTGGACGCTCTTGACAATGATTGCTCCCATGATGTTGACCCACCTATTACCATGCTTCATGCTATGATAGAGGCAAAGGTGTCCCGTCTTTCGATGAGATGGTGGATTTCGCTTTGGTGGAAGTCGACTTTGACGATCCGACTACGAACGTGCGAGGACGTCGCGCCTTAGCAATCGCTAAACCAACTCCGAGAGGTTATTGACCACGCCGGAGCACGATCAACCTGACCACGAGGGTCTGTTTCCTGCGAGCAAA
>NW_021194401.1:0-1230 GCF_002162155.2 Triticum dicoccoides
AAGTCCCAACAAGACCTACTTCACGCCAAGTCCAAGCTTCAAGAGCACAAAAGAAGACCGCGAGACGACCACCACCAAGACGGCGCTACGGCTACATCAACCACTTCGGCATCTTCGCCAAGTGTTCTCAAGGCATCTTCGCCTTTGGACGTACGGCATCTTCGCCTACTTCCCACGAGTACGCCTACATCGACTTCATCAAGTCCAAGGCGACTGCCTACGAGAGAGGGTGACACTTCCATCTTCGGAAGCCCCCCAAGGAAGATGGCCGAGCATGGGAAACTCCCTTCGGTCATGGAGACGAGCTACGAGGTGCCACATCATATGGACCTCCAAAAACAAGACGGTGACAAGAAGGTTGAGCATGGGACTATCCCTTCAACCAAGGCGACGATAGTAGTTGAGCATGGAGACATTTGCACCTTCACCTCTCCGACACCCACATATCATGAGATGACCCAATTGCCATGTGAGGAGAGCCACCACCCCATGAGTGACATGAGTGACTCCACCATACGTGACATTGAGAGCATTTCCTTTGAGAGGATGAGTGTGACCACCACTAGCCCCACACATGAGAGCATGTCACACATCCTATGTGAGGTTGAGCGCCATTTGAGTGACTCCACCAACAATATGAGTGAGTGCATCCTTGAGGGAGTGAGTGAGCCACACCACTTAGTGAGTGAGGTAGTTGACACGGCATGTGAGGCCACCATGATTTCTAACGACTTAACCTCTACTCCTAGTATGTTTTCTTCTTTGGTGTTAGGTCTCCTACATGACGACACGCCTATCCTCGACGAGTCCATCCCTTCAATGGAGAAACCGATGGCCATGGTGGACGATGATGCACCCCCACATGGTTCCATCAAGATGAAGATGACAACGAGACGATCTTCAACACCTCACCTACAACACATGAGCGACGCTCCAAAGGTAACATAGGTGATGGCGCTTCTCTTGTCCCACTAGTGGACGCTCTTGACAATGATTGCTCCCATGATGTTGACCCACCTATTACCATGCTTCATGCTATGATAGAGGCAAAGGTGTCCCGTCTTTCGATGAGATGGTGGATTTCGCTTTGGTGGAAGTCGACTTTGACGATCCGACTACGAACGTGCGAGGACGTCGCGCCTTAGCAATCGCTAAACCAACTCCGAGAGGTTATTGACCACGCCGGAGCACGATCAACCTGACCACGAGGGTCTGTTTCCTGCGAGCAAA
>NW_021194402.1:0-1165 GCF_002162155.2 Triticum dicoccoides
GTACGTGTAAGGTTGGTCCGGGCCGCTTCATCCCACAATACCGTTGAGCAAGAAAATACTAGTAGAGGCAAGTAAGATGACAAAATCCACGCCCACAACAAAGTTGTGTTCTACTCGTGCAAAGAGAACTACGCATAGACCTAGCTCATGATGCCACTGTTGGGGAACGTTGCAGAAAATTAAAATTTTTCCTACGGTTTCACCAAGATCCATCTATGAGTTCATCTAAGCAACGAGTCTAGGGAGAGAGTTTGCATCTACATACCACTTGTAGATCGCGTGCGGAAGCTTGCAAGGTGATGATGTAGTCGTACTCGACGTGATCCAAATCACCGATGACCTGCGCCGAACGGACGGCACCTCCGCGTTCAACACACGTACGGAACAGCCACGTCTCCTCCTTCTTGATCCAGCAAGGAAGGGAGGAGAGGTTGAGGGAGATGGCACCAGCAGCAGCACGACGGCGTGGTGTTGGTGGAGCTGGAGTACTCCGGCAGAGCTTCGCTAAGCACTATGGAGGTGGAGGAGGTGTTGGGGAGGGAGAAGGAGGCAACCAAAGGCCAGGGCGTTCAGGTATGAAGTCCCTCCTCTCCCCCCACTATATATAGGGGTGCCAAGGGGGGGTGGCCGGCCCTAGGAGATCAAATCTCCTAGGGGGTGCGGCGGCCAAGGGGGGGTTTCCCTCCCCCCAAGGCACCTAGGAGGTGCCTTACCCTCCTAGGACTCTTGCCCCCCTTGAACCCTAGGCGCATGGGCCTATGTGGGGCTGGTGCCCTTGGCCCATTAGGCCAAGGCGCACCCCCACACAGCCCATGTGGCCCCCCGGGACAGGTGGACCCACCCGGTGGACCCCCGGGACCCTTCCGGTGGTCCCGGTACAATACCGATAACCCCGAAACTTGTCCCGATGCCCGAAACAGGACTTCCCATATATAAATCTTTACCTCCGGACCATTCCGGAACTCCTCGTGACGTCCGGGATCTCATCCGGGACTCCGAACAACATTCGGGTTACTGCATATACATATCCCTATAACCCTAGCGTAACTGAACCTTAAGTGTGTAGACCCTACGGGTTCGGGAGACATGCAAACATGACCGAGACTCTCTCAGTCAATAACCATCAGCGGGATCTGGATACCCATGATGGCTCCCACATGCTCCT
>NW_021194403.1:0-2585 GCF_002162155.2 Triticum dicoccoides
TGTCGGTTCCCCTTCTGTCACTGGGATCAAGCACCGTAAGATCGAACCCACTACAAAGCACCTCTTCCCATTGCAAGGTAAATAGATCAAGTTGGCCAAACAAAACCCAAATATCGGAGAAGAAATACGAGGCTATAAGCAGTCATGCATATCAGAGATCAAAGAAGACTCAAATAACTTTCTTGGATAAAAACATAGATCTGATCATAAACTCAAAGTTCATCGGACCCCAACAAACACACCGCAAAAGAACTTACATCATATGGATCTCCAGACCAATTCATTGATAATCAAGAGAGAGAGAGGAAGCCATCTAGCCACTAACTACGGACCCGTAGGTCTACAAAGAACTACTCATGCATCATAGGAGAGGCACCAATGGAAGTGGTGAACCCCTCCATGACGGTGTCTAGATTGGATCTGGTGGTTCTGGACTCTGTGGCGGCTGGAATTGATTTTCATCGACTCCCCTAGGGTTTCTGGAATATTTGCATATTTATAGAGCAAAGAGGCGGTTCAGGGGGCACCCGAGGTGGGAAGCACCCACCAGGGCGCGCCTGGGCCTCCTGACGCGCCCTGGTGGGTGCTGCTCCCCTCGAGCAGCCCCCAGGTGCTTCCTTGGCCCACTGGCTTTCTTCTGGCCCAAAAAAATCCTCTAGGAGTTTCATTGCGTTTGGACTTCATTTGATATTGATTTCCTGCGATGTAAAAAAACAAGCAAAAGACAGCAACTGGCACTGGGCACTATTTCAATAGGGTAGTACCAAAAAATGATATAAAATGATTGTAAAACATCCGAGAATGATAATATAATAGCATGGAATAACAAAAATTATAGATACGTTGGAGATGTATCAGCATCCCCAAGCTTAATTCCTGCTCATCCTCGAGTAGATAAATGATAAAAACAGAATTTTGGTGTGGAATGCTGCCTAACATGTTCATCACATTTGTTTTCTTTATAGCATGGACATATGGACTTTTATATGATTCAAAGCAATAGTCTAGTTTTGACATGAAGACTTTAATACTCAAGCATAACAACAAGCAACCATGTCTTTCAAAATATCAACACTAAAGCAAGTTATCCCTAGCCCATCATGCTCAATCATTGATCCATTCATGAAACACACTCGAATATTAGCTACACCCAATGCTCAAACATGATCATAGTGCCCCTTAGTTGGTGCTTTATAAGAGAAGATGGAGACTCAAATTCAAAATAAAAATTGCATAAGTAAAAGAAAGGCCCTTGGTGAAGGGAAGTAGGGATTTGTAGAGGTGCCAGAGCTCAAAGCTTAAATTGAGAGATAAAAATTATTTTTGAGAGGCATACTTTTCCTACCAACGAAAACGACTTGGAGCATCCTGATATGTCTACAACGTATCTACTTTTCCAAACACTTTTGCCCTTGTTTTGGACTCTAACTTGCATGATTTGAATGAAACTAACCCGGACTGACGCTGTTTTCAGCAGAACTGCCATGATGTTGTTTTATGTGTAGAAAAGAAAAGTTCTCAGAATGTCCTAGAAATCCACGGAGGCACTTTTTGGATTTAATAAGAATTTTTGGCGAAAGAATTAGTGCCAGGGGGCCCACGACCTGTCCACGAGACAGGGGGTGCCCCCCCCCTAGGGCGCGGCCCCCTATCTCGTGGCCCCCCTGGACCTCCTCCGACCTCAACTCCAACTCCATATATTCCGTCTCGGGGAGAAAAAAATCAAGGAGAAAGTTTCATCGCGTTTCACGACACGGAGCCACCGCCAAGCCCTAATCTCTCTCGGGAGGGCTGATCTGGAGTCCGTTCGGGGCTCCGGAGAGGGGGATTTGTCGCCGTCGTCATCATCAACCATCCTCCATCACCAATTTCATGATGCTCACCGCCGTGTGTGAGTAATTCCATCGTAGGCTTGCTGGACGGTGATGGGTTGGATGAGATTTACCATGTAATCAAGTTAGTTTTGTTAGGGTTTGATCCCTAGTATCCACTATGTTCTGAGATTGATGTTGCTATGACTTTGCTATGCTTAATGCTTGTCACTAGGGCCCGAGTGCCATGATTTTAGATCTGAACCTATTATGTTTTCATGAATATATGTGTGTTCTTGATCCTATCTTGCAAGTCTATAGTCACCTATTATGTGTTATGATCCGACAACTCCGAAGTGACAATAATCGGGATACTTCTCGGTGATGACCGTAGTTTGAGGAGTTCATGTTTTCACTATGTGCTAATGCTTTGTTCCGGTTCTCTATTAAAAGGAGGCCTTAATATCCCTTAGTTTCCGTAAGGACCCCGCTGCAACGGGAGGGTAGGACAAAAGACGTCATACAAGTTCTTTTCCATAAGCACGTATGACTATTTACGGAATACATGCCTACATTACATTGATGAATTGGAGCTAGTTCTATATCACCCTATGTTATAACTATTGCATGAGGAATCGCATCCGGCATAATTATCCATCACTGATCCATTGCCTACGAGCTTTTCACATATTGTTCTTCGCTTATTTACTTTTCCGTTGCTACTGTTACAACTACTACAAAAACCCAAAAACATTTATCTTTACTTTTGCTACC
>NW_021194404.1:0-1933 GCF_002162155.2 Triticum dicoccoides
TTACGAATCTAGCGGGTCTTCTCATTCTGGCTTGCTCTTCTCGAAGAGAACCGGTCCAATACATTGATGTCTTCATTTCTCTGCTTCAAGTCACCATGATCAAGTCGTCATCCTTTCTTCGGGATCTCCAACGTACTTTCGAATAGGTAAGGGGCAGCTTGGCTACGACAGAATGCTTATGAGGGAAAATAATCTGGGGTTAACCCATGAATGAGCATAAGATTATCTCTCAAGTTGAACATATAAAACACATCGAGAATACGATACGAAGGTATAATGGGAGGGTCCAAGCAGATAGATAGCTGCTCAAAGTCTGAACCAGAGTGAGAAAGGGGTTCAGAGCGGCGAGAGTAAGCATTGCGTCTGATACCAGAATAGATCACTAGGACGGTGGCCCGTGGATTACATACGAGTCCACGCGCGAGGAATAACTTTGGGAATAGGGGGTGTACAGGACAGTCAGGTTTCGATCCTGTGAAACTGTGGGTTATGGGCCCACCATGTGGTTTTTTTAAGAGGAGCAGTGGCATCTTTCACGGTCATGATAGCAAGGCATGTCAGAGAGTACCAAGTCAGTTATGTCGGCATCAACGTTGGTACCAAGGGCGAGGGACGAAAAGAACCACTTTCCTGCTCGTTGAACGAGGCGGACCAATAGGCAAGGTTCTCGTCCATCGGTGGCTACCGGAATGTCATCAACAATAGTAACAGGGTCTTACTGACAGAATTGCACACCGAGGAGTTTACATAAGCAGTAGAATATTTACTGCTTAGATTATATAGATCACAAGAATGTCAAACACAACAATGGAAAGGAAAATATGAATATCAGATTAAACAGAACAATGGAAAGGAAAATGTATTAAAACACATAATTCAGGGGTATATCCTTCCCAAGGACAAGCAGAGCAAGATATCTATGACAGGATATAAAGTAGACAACCATTTAGGTAAGGGGGGGAGGAATCTCATGATATTACCCATACAACGGAGTTAGGATAAATGATAAACAAAATTTAGCATCGTGCTTCAAATGTTCCTGTTGAAAATCGGAGTACCATTGACATGCTTCGAGGTAGCATTGACATGGTCTTCAGGTGAAGATCAAACTTTGAAAACACGAAGGATCCATCAGGAATAACTTGTAGAATAAGTCTTACAATTTCCTCATGGATGAATGGATAACCTTGCTGAAAAGGAATCTATAATGATAGGTCCTCCAGACGAGGGGGGGGGTGCTAGGCATGACATCATGTTACCGGGTCATCAAAGGATCAACATCATGACTCTTGGAAAGTTGTCCCAACCATCATATCTGACCGAGATTCAGATCCGATTGGTGTCAGGATACCTCAGACTTAGGATACCTGAGAAGAAAAGGTGCAACGCAAATTGACGAGATGACATTGTAAGATTCTCGGGGAAATGAACTATGAAGTGATTTCCGTTAACAAGAGTCCATCATTAACCCAAGGAGAGGACAAGGAGGTGTCTGGTGAACTCAACGGCAATTCACCGAGATTCCCAAAAGATGGATTTCCACCATTAAGTGAACAAGGAGATAACATTTGTCAGATCAAATGATATAAGGAAGTATGCTCGAGGAAAACATACACAATTAAACATTGGTTGAAATGTGCGCCCGAAATATGGGTTGGGTTGCACGACCAATGTCAGAATGGTGATTCAATCAGCGAAGGACTTAGAATGAACTATCGCCCATTCACTTCAAAGCAATAGGGTTGTTAGAAGTTTTGAATTCACACGTCATAGCTCCATTGTCGGTATTCCGGTTGAAAACAATACGGGGACCAAGGAATGAACGAAGATGGCAAGAAGTATTATGATATCAAGAATTATTAAGAGGTGGTGAAATTCTCACCACATTCTTGACAAAAAGAGATGGTAATACTTCCGAGGTAAGGAAGATCAA
>NW_021194405.1:0-805 GCF_002162155.2 Triticum dicoccoides
GACCACCGCCGCCGCAGCCCGCCTCCCGAGCCTCGCCTTGCCGCCTCGCCCCGCCGGAGCCCCGCATCACGCCGGACCCGACGAGGTAGCCGTTCGTCGCCGTTCTTTTTAAGAAAAACCGATTCAGTTTTTTTAAACCTAGTTCATTTTTTTGTTCGGTTCGCTGGTTTTACCCGGTTCTTCTCTTTAGCGGACGTTCATCCGTATGTTCGTTTAAACGAACGGTTTTTGCTTGTTAGTTACAGACAATGAACGCTCGTTCATTAGCCTGTTCGTTAGTTTTCTTTTATGGGATTTTTCCGCGATTATTTCTGATCGCGATCTCTGATCCGATTTTCGTTTCAGTTTATCTTTTCGCT
Organism: Triticum dicoccoides; assembly: GCF_002162155.2. Taxonomy (NCBI): domain Eukaryota; kingdom Viridiplantae; phylum Streptophyta; class Magnoliopsida; order Poales; family Poaceae; genus Triticum; species Triticum dicoccoides. Next base: position 360 of record NW_021194405.1, read on the forward strand.
CGTTTATCGGAATCAGGCGATTCAAGCGCCTAGATCTTCGTCTCAAGACCTTCTTTCTGTTTAATCAACTTAAACAAGACTTTGCTACTGTAAAATTTGACCTTAGTCCAGATTAGTAAATGGATCTTGTTTTCTTTCGCCGTTTGAGTTTCGTTGCTCCGTTTGATTTGATTCTTTTTGCAAACCGGAGTTCTGAAGTTGAACTTTCTGGTTAGATCTTCTTATTTGAGATTTACCCGTGCTTCTTTGCTTGATTGCTTATGTATGCCATTGTTTGTTTGCGATAGAATTCCTGGAGTGCGAAGCGTGTTATTTGGAGTCCCTAGGTTTCGCGGATCGTCAGCAAGGCAAGTAACACCTCAACCCCGATCGCCAGCAAGAAAAGGCCCAAAAAAGGCCATAAAAAGGCCCAAAAAATGGGAGAAAAAGAGAGAAGGGACAATGTT
>NW_021194406.1:0-950 GCF_002162155.2 Triticum dicoccoides
GTGAAAGACAAGGTGGAGCTTTAGTTTGGATGGTACAAACATGTACTGATGTACGGCCATTCAATTTCAATGCACCAAAGGCTCTGGTGAGTGCTAAAACAACTACTTTGCTTCTTCAAACATCAGTTCTTTAGAGCGAACCAGTCTGGACTGTTCTGTTCCCTGACCAATGATTAACTATGTGATATCATATATATGGGACATGAAAGTACACTTAAATATTGGCAGTAAGATTACCAGCAGTAGTGCTTTCATTTCCTTTCGCAAACAAATAACACTATTTATAAATCTTTCGCCAACATATAACAATAATTCTGATAATATTTTGCATTGACCTCCATACACAAAGATGATGGGTGTTTGTCCAAGAGAACATACAAGACTGTAATATGATCAACCTGTTTCAAGTTACTGAAACAGGGTAGACAGAGACGTGATTATCCTTGTTAGCAAAGTGGAAGCTTGATACATGTTTCTCACAAGAAGTTCATACCTGCTGGTATTTAAACAAACCATATTTACTTCCGCAACTATAATTTCAGTACGTTACGCTTACTATGTGTCTTTTAGTCATTTCATTTTGGTTGTTTTATGTTTTCAATTTTTGTATGGGCTGCCTTATTCATGAGTAATAGTACCCTCTTATACAAAACTTTGGCCCAACCTTGTTATTTGAATACAGTTGAATTTTTCACTAGCCGGGTAGAATTGTAAACTGATTTAAGGACACAAAACACCATAATGATTTTCACTACCTGCAATTCATGAAGCAAGCATTGAAATGGACTTGCTATAAATGGATGATCATGCTGTTTCACATTATAATCAGCAATATATGATTTGATTTTCACAAACATACAAATGTTACTACCCTTTTTTATGCGCTTGCAAGCCATGAAGCCAGCATTGTTGTTTAGCGTATCTCATAATCCTCAGAAGAATGATGACCA
>NW_021194407.1:0-1301 GCF_002162155.2 Triticum dicoccoides
ATCCAGGTTCCATCCGCAGGGAGTCCGGCCGAGGTTTCCCATACGGCCCCGAACGATGTGAACAGGGTTCCCGAGATACCTAACGGGTATTCGGTACACCGTGCCACGTACCTACCGCATCACAGCCCACCCCTACGGTCAGCGCTGTCCACGGCCTCCAGTAGGCTACAAACACCAGAAACTACTTGCAACTCCTGGACGGAGAGCTAGGGTGAATAAGAAGCCGAGAGGGTCCATTGGTTTCGGGCCCAATGCATGGTAGTAGCTGATTCTTAAATCACACATACAGATCTCAGTGCTTAAGGTCGGCTTCAATGAAACAACCCACCATGTACTCCTACATGGCCTCTCATCGATACCTTTACCAAATCGTGTTCACCACACCACTCTCATTACCGACATAAACATTTCACTCTAGCCCATCACCCAGATGAACCAGACCTGACACGACTCTAGGCATAGCAGGCATGGCAAGGTAGGAACAACACATACATATGGCTCAAACAACTCCTACACATGCTAGTGGGTTTCATCTAGTTACTGTGGCAATGACAGGTCATGCAGAGGAAATGGGTTCAACTACCGTAGCACACAGCAGTTTGAAACGCGTTGTCTTAATGCAGTAAAAGAGAGCAGGAGCGAGAACATGGGATTGTATCGATATGATCAAATGGTTGGTTGCTTGCCTGATGGTTCGATGCACTGATACGGTTCTTCGTTAGGGTAATCACGGTACTCTTCGGGGACAGAACCTGCCGCAGAGAGCACCGATTCACAAACATTACCAAACAGTATGCAACAATATGATGCATGCATGAGACATGGCAAAATGAGTGTATTGGGCTAATGCAACTAAAACCGGAAGGGTTTGAACAAATTTGAATCAAGGATTCAAATTTCAAATTCAAATATGGCCTTTTAAAGTGCTTTTCCTTGTTCTGCTTAAAACATCAATTTAACTTGTTTGATCATGCATGAAAATAGTACAGATGGATAGATTGGATTTTTCTGATCATTTTTCATATATAATTTGTCCAATTTGGAGTTACAGAATAAAAGTTATGAATTTTTGAAGTTTAAATAATATTCTGGAATTTCCTGATTTAAATTAAATCCAGAAAATCAATTACTGCGTCAGCCTGACGTCAGTGTGACGTCAGCAGGTCAACGGAACTGGTCCAGGTCAAACCTGACAGTGGGTCCCGCATGTCAGGGTGATTATTTTAATTAAAATTTAATTAAAACTAATCCTGTTTAATTAACAGGGCTGGGCCCCACCTGTCATTGACTCAGGGGAGTCA
>NW_021194408.1:0-1957 GCF_002162155.2 Triticum dicoccoides
TGGAGAACTCAAACCGATGCACCAAATGCAATGGCAAGGGCACACGGAGTGCCCAAGTCCTTCTTTCTCAAATCCCACCGAAGCAACTAATGCTAGGGAGGAAAATGAGAGGAAGAACAAGAAGGAGAACACCAAGAACTCCAAGAACTAGATCCAAGGGGTTCCACTCACATAGAGGAGAAAGTGATTGGTGGAAATGTGGATCTAGATCTCCTCTCTCTTTTCCCTCAAAAACTAGCAAGAATCCATGGAGGGATTGAGAGTTAGCAAGCTCGAAGAAGGTCAACAATGGGGGCAAAAGCAAGCTCAAGAGATGGGGAACCATTGGGGAAGAAGACCCTCTTAAATAGGTCCCCACGAATCTGCCCGTTATGTGCAGAAACCTGTAGGACCGGTACAACCGGCCAAAGCAGAGGAAAAACCAACCTCGGAAAAGCTCTAAGCAGTACAACAGCCTGGGGAACCGGTAGTACCGGTTAAACCGGTTAAACCGGTCAACAACCGCCCAAGAACCGCTCCAAAACAGAAACTAGTCCGGTGGTAGAGCGGTACATGGCCGGTACAACCTCCGGACCAATTCTGGAGCGGTACAACCGCTCCAAACACCGGTTGTACCGGTCAACCGGTACAACCTCTCTACGGGGCGGTACAACCTCTCTATGTAAAACAGGCAATACCAAAACAGCCACAACTTTCGCATACGAGCTCCGAATTCGATGAAACCAAGTTTGTTAGAAAGCTAGCAACAAGGGCTAACACAATCTTGATAGAAATATCAATAATAAGAAAATGAGAAAAGGCCCATAAGAAAATGGTGAGAACCCTTCCTTGGATAAGACCCGTAAAACCTCCAACACCGAAAACATCATAGAAGACGCATGTGAACTCCATTTTCGATGAACTCAAGCTTGTCATCAAGATGACCATAAGCTCTAAGACTCACAAAGAGAACCAAACAAGAACAAATAAACATGATGCAAGGATGCAATGGTTTGAGCTCTCTACTAACGATACGATCAAGCTACCAACTTGAGAGCCCCCCTTGATAGTACGGCAAACGATCCTATAACCCGGTCTCCCAACTACCACCACGAGACCGGTAAAATTGAAAACCTATCAAGGGAAAACCTTTGCCTTGCACATGGTCCACTTGAGCTAGATGAAGACGATCTTGACTCCCTCAAGTTGGACCACCTTTCTTGATTGCGTTGGCTCGATGAAGACTAGATGATTGCTCCCCCATAGTCCACTATGGGTGAGCGACTCTTCGGCACATCTTCACAAGTCCATTGACACCACAATGGATGGAAAGATTCAAACTTGATTGCTCCCCCATACTCCATTATGGGTGAGCCACTCTTCGTGTTGCTCCACTTGAACTTGCACACAGCAAACTTGATGACGATCACCACTTGATGTCATCCTCCATGGGTTGTATGGGATCTTCCTCTTGATGCAAGACCATGGAAACATACCTAATCCCGCAAAGAACTCTCACGTAGACCATGGGTTAGTACACAAAGCGTAATGGACAATGCTTACCATACCATGGGAACACTTGGTCCTTCTCGGTACAACTTGTGCGCTTTGTGTGTTGATCAACTTGAATCACTCTCTGTACTTAGGCTAGATCAACCTTGAATCTTTCCAACTCTCTTCATTTGGATGATGTCTTGAAGGTAAACATGAATGATCACATAATCTTCTTCTTCAAGACATGCTTGCAATAAGCTCAACACTCACATGACCAATCTTTGGATAATTCCTTAATAGCACCTTGGTCAACTCATAAACTCCTTGAAACCAACACATGGACTTCAAGAAAAGCCTATGGACAAAACCTTCAAATATAACTCAAGGCAACCATTAGTCCATAGAGATTTTCATCAATTACCAAAACCAAACATGGGGGCATCGCATGTTCTTTCAATCTCCCCCATTTTGGTAATTGATGACA
>NW_021194409.1:0-1356 GCF_002162155.2 Triticum dicoccoides
GGATTGACAGCAATGCCCTTACCAGAGATTACGTGGCCTAGGTAGGTCACTTCTGGCAACCAAAATTCACACTTGGAGAACTTGGCATAAAGGCGGTGTTCTCTGAGTTTTTCTAAAACAAGTCTAAGATGTTCGGCATGCTCTTCCTCGTTCTTCGAGTAAATAAGAATATCATCGAGGTAAACCACGACGAACTTATCTAAGTACTCCATGAAGATCGAGTTCATCAAACGGGAGAAGGTGGCTGGGGCGTTGGTTAGGCCAAAGGACATGACGGTGTACTCGTACTGACCATAACGAGTGACAAAAGCTGTCTTGGGAATGTCCCCATTTCTGATCTTGATTTGATGGTAGCCTAACCTTAAATCCATCTTGGAGAAGACTGAGGATCCAGCGAGCTGATCATACAGGTCATTGATCCTGGGAAGCGGATACTTGTTCTTTATCGTGACCAAATTAACGGGACGATAATCTACAACCATCCGGTCCGTACCATCTTTCTTCTTGACGAAGAGGACGGGGCAAGCCCAAGGAGAAGAACTAGGACGGATGAAACCCTTTTGCAAGGACTCATCGAGTTGTTTCTTAAGCTCGGCTAGTTCTAAGGGTGCCATCTTGTAGGGTCTCCGGGAGATTGGAGCTGTTCCTGGGATAAGATCTATGACAAACTCTACTTCTCTGTCAGGTGGAACACCTGGCAGTTCCTCAGGAAAGACATCCGGAAAGTCACGGACTACCAGGATATCTTCAAGGTCTGGAAGAGGGCTGGCATTAAGAGAATAGAGCTGACGCTTTGCAAGTCTAGTGGAGACGGTGACTATCTTGCCAGATGGGTGTGTAAGTTGAACAGATCTTGTGTAACAATCAATATTGGCATGATGAGCTGTCATCCAGTCCATACCCAAGATGATGTTAATATCTGAAGACTTGAGGGCTACAAGTGATGCAAGGAATACAAGTCTGTCAACAAGGATTTCGTTACCATGGCTTACACTAGAGGTTTGCCATTTAGATCCAGGAGTTTGGATGACTAGCGGAGTTGGCATATCACAAAATGATATGTCGTGCAAACGAGCATAGCCTTCAGAAATGAAGGAGTGAGATGCTCCAGTATCAAATAGAACTGATGCTGGGTGACAATTGACAAGGAGTGTGCTAAGAACGACATCTGGATCATCATGAGCGTCTTTAGCTGAGACGTGATGCACACGTCCACGTTCAGTGGGGGCTGACTTGACACTGATCATCTTGCGTGATGGCTTAATACAGCCAACAGTCTTCTCGGGCTGGGGTGGAGCATAACTAGTCTGAGAGCAATCACGTGCATAGTGTCCTGGCTTCCCGCATGTGAAGCAA
>NW_021194410.1:0-924 GCF_002162155.2 Triticum dicoccoides
GGTACGCTTCTTGTTAATTGCCACCCGGCATCCGTTCTTTTCGATACAGGAGCCTCTCATTCTTTTATATCTGAAAGTTATGCCCGTTTGCATAACGTTGCATTCTGTGACTTGCCATCCACTATGGAAATCTCTACCCCTGGGTCTAGATGGCAGACCTCTAGGGTAAGTTATGGAAATGAGATCCAAGTCGACAGACTTGTTTTCCTTGCATCCTTGATAGCCCTTAAATCTTCGGATATTAATATCATTTTGGGTATGGACTGGATGTCAGCTCATCAAGCCAAAATTGATTGCTTCTCTAGGACTGTCCAACTCACCCATCCTTCGGGGAAGATAGTCAATGTCTTGACCCGAATAGCCAAGCGACAATTATATTCTCTTAACGCCAGCCCTTTGCCAGACCTTGAGGACGTTCCGGCAGTCCGTGACTTCCCGGATGCCTTTCCAGAGGAATTGCCAGGTGTTCCACCTGACAGGGATGTTGAGTTCGTAATAGATCTCATTCCAGGAACCGTTCCGATTGCTAGAAGACCCTATAAGATGGCACCCCTAGAACTAGCCGAGCTTAAGAAACAACTCGATGAATCCTTGAAAAAGGGTTTCATCCGCCCTAGTTCATCTCCGTGGGCTTGCCCCGTCCTATTCGTTAAGAAAAAGGATGGTACGGACCGGATGGTTGTAGATTACCGACCTGTCAATTTGGTCACAATCAAGAACAAATATCCACTTCCCAGGATCAACGACCTGTATGATCAGCTCGCTGGATCCTCAGTCTTCTCCAAGATGGATTTGAGGTTGGGCTACCATCAAATCAAAATCAGAAACGGGGACATTCCTAAAACGGCCTTTGTTACTCGCTATGGCCAATACGAGTACACCGTTATGTCCTTCGGATTAACCAACGCTCCAGCCACCTTTTCT
>NW_021194411.1:0-1016 GCF_002162155.2 Triticum dicoccoides
TCTTGCCATGGGGCCGACTTGGCGCCGGCACGACTGGCGGTGTTGTCTTTGGGGTGGTGTCCCCCGCCCCCAAACGAATCTGGCTCTTCGGCCAAAGCAGGGGCCAGCTCAGGCAGGCGCTGAGGGTCATCACGTCATCATCGTCGGCCCCGACGGGTCGAATCGGAGGTAACAAGTCGTCGCAGCCTGGCAGCACCCGAACCAGTTGAACCCTAAACAAGTTGGGTGGCATCTGGGTACCGTGGAACAAGGGGTTGCCCGGTTGAACGATTTTGCCCTTGGCGACATCGACCAACTCGTTGTTCACAAAGTGGAGGAGAGTGCACGGAACGTCGGCGGCGCCCTGCGAAAACATGTAGGGCGTCAGGGATGCCCAGTCAAAGGCAAGGAGATGAAGTCCTCGGCCGAGAGAGGCTTAATTAGTTACCGTGATGATGGCGTCGAGCTCGGCTAATGTCGAGGCACCGCCAACGGCGGGCGTGCAGTTGACGGAGCGGCCGCTTGCTGAAGAGGTGCCGGCCGGCATACACCCGGGTGCATTAAGCTCCCGTGCCAGCGTCTGAGACACCAATGCCGCCTCCGCCGGAGGCACCAATGGCCCCGCCATCGCATTATGCGAGTTGCTGGCCGTGAAGCTAGGAATCGGGGGCGGCCCCTGTTGGCCGCCCGCAATCCACGCACTCAACCCCGAGATCAAGGTAGGCACAAGGGCGGTGATCGTCGCTCCGAGTCGTTGTTCCACTTGCTCTTGGACAATCTCCAGAATCCGCGCCACCTGTGCCTTGAGTTCTTGAACCTCTCGCGCCTGGCTTTCCGAGCTGGTCTTTTTCTCCTTCCGCACACCAGCGGTATAGTATGACCCCCATTTTGTCGACAAGCCTTTGCCGGCCACACGACCAGCTGACGTCGGCTTACTGAGCTTATCCTTGTTCTTCATTATATTCAACCCCCTATTTAGAGTGGTGTCCCAAGGGTTGCTCTGAGTCGACCCCGCGCTACTGCTTTCAGTCGCCTGC
>NW_021194412.1:0-1113 GCF_002162155.2 Triticum dicoccoides
AATATATAATTATGCAACAGAACAATCAGAAGAGAAAAGGAAGACATTAATAGCATCGATTACATCTAAGTTGAACGACTCTCGAAACCAAAGAGACATACTACAAGTTCATTAAAGTTTAATTACAACATGAGCCAATCGATGTTTCAGAACTAGACAACTCGACTCAAGGGACCGGAGCGTGGATGAAGCCGCCGTCTATCGTGGGAGTCATGAAAGAACGGGCGTTGTCATCCTGCATTTGTAGCATTGTGTCGATGTCACTGTTGGACGGTTGATTTCTGAGGTAGAACTGCCCCGAGGTACGAAGGACATCTTGATGGATGATTTCCGCAAACTCCGACTGGATGCGAAAGAATTCTTGTCGGAGGTCCGCGTCCTGGATTGCCGACACGCTCGCGGCCCAATCTTTGAGTTTACTCGGTAGCAGAAGTTGATGATGGTCCGGTACGATCGCCCGCATGTGATGGATGGCGTAGTAGGCACCCTTCTGACTGCCAGGCGGCTGCTTGACGCAGCAGAACGTCGTATTGTGGGAGAACACGTGCTTGCCATACTTACGAATAGGCCTGGTGAAGGTGCCTCCAGATTGGGCGTAGCCGGGGAGAACATCATCAAGAACCTTCTTGACATTTGTGTAGTCTACGTTCGACTGACGGTCCGGGTCGAAATACGTGGCCATGGAATATTTGGGGCTTAGGAGGATGAGCGTGCAACGTGTGTCACTGCAGAAAACACGGAATGTTAAAAGAAAAACGATCGAAAAGTAAGAATTCATATGTTACGGGCCGGTTGAGGGGAGGACTTACTCGGGAAAGTAAGGCACGAGGAAGTTATCCTTATCTTGGTTTGCCAGAATGACGCCTTCGAGGTAAGAACTCGCGACTTGCCGGTCCCCAGCGCTGCCCAAGATCTTGGCACGCATGTAGAATGGGTCGACTATCACGATGTTCGGGGTCTTGTCGCGAATGATCCGCATCTCCATACTCAGCGAAAATAGCCGAACGAAGGTGTAGTGCAGCGGATGAAGGTTCAACATAGCGTGGATGTCATCAAAACGCAGGACGATCGTACGCCCGATGGAGTTATCCACAAAGCCCTTGCCCTCTGGCA
>NW_021194413.1:0-511 GCF_002162155.2 Triticum dicoccoides
CTATTACTCACTGTTTTGGGGTCGCGGAGTGATTTCCATGATTAACGAACCTTGGGTGCGTTTACATGTTGGTCATCAACACAGGCAGTTTTGGCCGATTCTGGCCCGTTTCATGGACTACTACTCACTGTTTTGCGGTCCCGGAGTGATTTCCATGATTAACGAACCCTGGGGTGAGTTTACGTGTCGGTCATCAACACTGGCAGTTTTGGCCGATTCTGGCCCGTTCCTTGGACTATTACTCACTGTTTTGTGGTCCCGGAGTGATTTCCATGATTAACGAACCCTGGGGTGCGTTTACGTGTCGTTCATCAACACTCGCAGTTTTGGCCGATTCTGGCCCGTTTCTTGGATTATTACTCACTGTTTTGAGGTCCTGAAGCAATTTCCATAGTTATTGAACCCCAAGGTGCACTTATATGTTGGTCATCGACATTGGCAGTTTTGGCCGATTATGGCCCATTTCATGGAGTATTACTCATTGTTTTGGGGTCGCGGAGTGATTTCCATG
>NW_021194414.1:0-920 GCF_002162155.2 Triticum dicoccoides
TTTTTTTTTTGCACGGCGTGGGCACATGTGCTATAGGAACAATGGTGTTTTTTCATAATTTTTGGTGATGTAGAAGTATCCCAAAAATTCCCTCTACGCGGATTGCCCTTCACGCGTCTACGGCTGTGGCCGGCGGCCTACGGGGGCTAGCATGCCGCCAAATCTTGCGTAGGCGGCCTCTCACAAGTCTGGAAGTGTTGTGACGGTTGCAAACGCTCGGCACGCGTGTCCGGGGTGTGCCCCCCCATCGCGGATGGCGCCGCCGCCGGCACCTGGAGGGGGGAAACAGACGCGTCGGGTCTACACGGAGGGGATCTTGCTGTGGGTCTAGCCCGGTTGTTGCTCCAAATTGTTCCTATGGGCTGACCTAACACAACCGGGCGGGGAGGTCTGCTGGTCAAAGCTCGTCTGTGCAAAGTCAAAGGGCTAGATCCCGTGGTCAAATGCTACAGGGTTAGGCGGGACGGGGGCCCTGGCGGGGGTAGCAATGCCACAGGAGCATCACACCGGGCCCTCATACATGCGGGGTGGTGTGGTGGCATGTCCTAAGAGGCGGCACGCGTCTCCGGGGCGTGGCCCCCCCTCACGGACGGCGATGACATAGTAGTAGACGTTCTGCGGTAACGATGCGGTGTGAATATTATTAAATACTCGAAGCGCGATAAAATCATGAGTTTTTTTGCACGACATGGGCACATGTGCTATAGGAACGATGGTATATTTTCATCATTTTTGGTGATGGAGAACTATCCGAAAAATTCCCTCTACGCGGATTGGCCCTTCGCGCGTCTACGGCTGTGGCCGGCGGCCTACGGGGGCTAGCATGCCGCCAAATCTTGCGTAGGCAGCCTCTCACAAGTCTGGAAGTGTTTTGACAGTTGCAAACGCCCGGCACGCGTGTCCGGGGTGTGCCCCCCCCC